>NW_015378112.1:0-122522 GCF_001204775.2 Aspergillus nomiae NRRL 13137 | reverse complement strand
GTGTGAGAAAGGCAAAGTATATTTGAAGAAGAGTAGCAGAAAAAGAAAAAATGATACAAAATAATCAAGACATTAATTAACAGTGCAACAGTTGAACACAAAAACAATTTACCAATGACATTTTAGATTAATGATCCAGATAACCAGGCTAAAGATCATGATACACACAGAAGTGGGTTCCAGACGAATAACCGCCGCCATGATTAAACAAGATTCCAGAGTATTAGTAGGGGAGGGGCTGAGAGAACCAAAAAGTTATTACAGGGAAAGCCTATACCAATACCCATGCCCATACATACATATGAATCAATCCATGAATTAATAGGTCAAGGAATAAATGCAGAGGTATATATCTATGTCTGTATATCTTTCTCTCTCAATGAATAATTAATATATATACATCAAACAAGATTATGTACAGGAGGATGATCCGCAGTAGAAGGAGGGTCTAAGAAATCGAACTAAAAGGATCTAGACAACGTTCTATCGAGGCTCACACAAGAGTCTGGAGGTTTCTCCATGGGGTTTGATGAATGACGAGAAATCCAAAAAGGTCTGGACGGGTACACTCCACCTCTGGAGGTATGGTTTGAAAGAGGGGGCACAAATCACCGTCTATGCGGCGGGGCCCACCCTTCCATGCTCGAGCCAATAATTTCTTCCCATTTCACCGTCTAGGCGCATGGTAATAAAATACCACCGCTGGAAACTTACGAGGAGTAAGTTTAACTCGTCCCTGGTGGCAACCTTGCCTTGTTCTCTCACTCACTCACTCACTCTCTCTTCTCTTTTCCTGATTCCTTTTCCTTTCCTTTTCCTTTTCTTTTATTTTTTATTTTTTTTTTTGTCTCACTCTGCGTACGTAAATTACCTTATAGGTACGCCCCTTCCCCTTGGTCCATCTCACCTTTTGATACCTTGACGTATACTACTATGTCTACATGTATGTACATTCAAGCACATCATTTCACCAAATCTTGTCATCGAACCTCAAAAGTAGATTCTTCTACTACTATTCCCCAGCCTACCCACCACCACTACCACCGCTACTATTACTAGGTGGTATGACTTCACAGGATTGAAAGCTTGTCAGATCACCATTTCATGATATTATAAGATCACTACATCATCATTCTTCTTCTTCTCTTTATCTGGGGCAATTCAGACGGCCATCTCCGTTGTCCAGTATTTTGTGAGTACTTCCTTTCTATTCTCTCTTCATGTTCATTTTGAATGTATTATTTTTTTCTGACGAGACCGATTGGGACACAGAAGTAAATTACAATTCCATACATACATTCCTTACTTGAACGGATCTTCCCCAAAAGGTCTTGCCCAAAAGGCCCGCTGATACCTTGGAAATCTTAAAAAAAGGCACCCTCTCATTCATCGAGCTTGCTGTCCCCGAGCCATATCTACCTTTGAGCTATTCTTGATCTCATCTTCCGGATACGTACTTCTCCGACCCATTAGGTCTACGCCATCTCTCCTCTCTAAAATGCTCTTCGGGTCCTGAAACTTCTATCTTCTTGTCGATCTCTCGTTCTTCGACTCTTTACAGTCTACTCACTTTGACATCCTCCGGCAATTCTTCTCTTCATCCTCCCGTCCTTGACAATCAGTAGTCTAGTTGGCGAAAGAAGCAACGAGGCAGGGAAAAACTAGGCTGAGCTACTCCAGAATACATTAACTCCAATGATAACCGTTGCCTCGTGAAGATGGCTGCCGTGCTTCCCGCCTCACAGGAGAGGCATACGCGACTTTCTCCCGATCCGCTACGGTACCCCATCGCTCAAAGATACTTCTTGGAAGATTCGGACGTGATCACCGTAAAGTCGCCTACCAATGATTACTCCCCAAGAGATTGTCGGAGTCCAATGGTATCCTCGGCGCTTTCTCCATTTCCCCATTCTCCCGATTTCGCCGGGACCGCTCCTGCAACCATTGGTAGTCTATCATTCTGTGTACGTGATGGGCAGAATGATGATGTTGATGAGATAATACTGCCCTCATATGACGCAGGCCCATGCGTCCCCAAGTTACCTGAAGCTCCTAGCGAAGCCTCGACCGAGTCATCGACGGACATGCACCGTATGAACTTGCCGAGACCGGCCGACGACAGTTTGATTGAAGAAGAGCCATCGAGACACGTTGATTACCTCGCCCATGAGTGGAAGGAGGAGGATATATGGGCCTCTTGGCGATATGTGGTTGCCCGGCGGGAAATATACGATCACGGCGTGAGGTTAGAGAATGCGTCGTGGAGGACTTGGGCAAAGCTGAAGCTTAACCGGGGAACAGTATCGCCGGAAACTCTCAACTGGTTAGTGCTTCGACCGGCTTTCCCTTCTCTTCCCCCCTTTTCATTTCTGTGTTTAACCATATGTGTCCAGGCTGAAGGACTACGACGTGACCTGGCTGTATGGCCCGTTAAAGTCGTGTAGGAGGCGCAAGACTGTCTCCAACGTCTCGCCACCCCCAAGCCGCCTTGAAACGCCCACTGATAGAAAGCCGATCCTGAAGAAAAGGACGGCTTCTGAAACGATACTGCAGCGTTCCCTGTCGCAGCATACTCTCCTACAGCATGCGGGCGCCATTTTGAAGGCACAGGAAGCGGAGGTCAGCCGTAATCGGCCGTCCTTCTACCGTTACCCATCAAACCTGGGACACACATTCAGTCAGTCTTCCGAGGGTTATTCGCGAACGTCCTGCACGGCCACGCCCATCAATGGGTCATCGGGAACAGGTTCACCCTGCGAAAAGCGTCATATACATTTCAACAACGAAGTCGTGCAGTGTATCGCAGTGGAGGTGAAAGATGATGACGACGACGATTGGCCTGCAATGAACGATGACTCCTCTTCGGATGATGGCGTTGTCCTGATGAGACATGGCTCATGGCAAACGTCGACAAGCGAGAGGAGTACTACCCCACGAAGCAGCTTTAGCAGTGACAACAGGACCATTGCACCACTTCCATCTACTACACTTAAGTATCGGGGCGACACCCCGGAGCCACCGGTGGATTCAATACTCAATCGGTGGTCTGGTTACTTTTCGTCGTACTCTTCTCACTCTGTTGAGACAACTCAAGCCTCAGAGCCGGCGGCAAACTTCTTTCTGGACGAAGCGGACAATGATCTAGATTTCAATTGGGAGCCAACTCAAAGATTCCACGATTCGACCGATCGAAGTCGACCGTGGTTTGTTAACCCCGAAGACGATGCGGAACTTGACCGACATTATCTTTCAGCTTCGGGAGCCTCCTCATACGATGATGCGGAATCCACCAATGCTAGTATTTTTGATCGAGTGGTTGATACCGTCAACACCGCTAAAGACATTGCGCATGTAATATGGAATGTGGGCTGGCGGCGATAATCGACCATATACCCGCCGCCGACTCCAGGAGAATGTCGATCACCTGACGTCCTCATTCTCCGAGGCATCTCTCTCTCTTTCTCTGTCTCTTTTTGTTTTACATGGAGGGCTAGGCTGGTGCCCTATGTCTCTCGAAATGCGATACACTGAATATTGGCGTTTGCAGCGATTTTCTTCGCCTCCTCATCCTTTATCATCTTTTCTTTCTTTCTACGTTGCTTTAATTTTCTAAAAACAACGAGGTGGGCGTTCTTGGGAGCATATAACGGTCCATGAGCGGCAATTGTTACATTTCCTTTTTACTGGGAGGGCTATATTCTGTGATAAAGAAAGTTGATATTGGGTTTCTTTCGCTCTTTCTTCTTTTCTCTTTCTCTTTAATTACCGCTAGGCCCTGGGGCTGCTTTGATTGTTCCTCCTTACTCATACGAGGTCCGATGCATGATTAATGACCAATATATACAGAAGAATCCCATGCGTGAATGTGATGCTACAGGAAATAAAGTTCGAAACAAGAGATCTTCAAGGAGGTCCCAGCGCGGTTACTGTCATTGTGCCCGTTATCCTTGTATCTGGGTCGTAGTTACCTTTTCTACCTTGGTTGGGCACCCTCATTCTGGGTTTGCCAGCTCTCCTTTGAAGGGATCTGGAATGGCCTCAAGCGGTCCAGAGCAAATTCGGTCGTCTGAACAATCTGGTTAAGCTTCTCAAGGTGTGGCATACTCATGGTGTCCACTGCTCTCAGACGTTTTCCTCCGAAGCAGCCTGGACACGTTCACCCAATGTTTCAACGCTGGGTATGGGCAGAAGCTGATCGGATCGGTGTCACCCCCACCGGGTCGTCGTGCCACCCCATTCGTGGAATGGATAAATTCAAGTCGTTCTCAAGACAGTTGCCACGGAAGCTTTGGTGAAAGTTGTTGAAATTATGAAGAAGGTTGCCTATTACTCTGAACTGGTTAGGGGTTATCTTTGCTTAAATACCTTATCTAGGCCTTACTATTCACCTACTTCTTTATTTTTTTTAATTTTCTTTGTCTGCTAGGTCATACCACGATTCCCAAAGTAGCCATATTCAACTCAACGCTTCTGGAACGGAGTGCTTGGGGTGACATCTCATCCCGAAAGAAGTAACTAAAGAAAGAAGATGCACAAAAGGGAAGAGAAAGAAAACCGGGTCTATAAAATATATCAGACTAACGGTACCTCTTCTACTTCATGCTTCTAGATATTAACCATCTTCATGATGCAACCTGAACAGGAAGGACTGCTTGGCGTGCATACAGCCCATGCCAATACGGAGCTATACGAGCCTTGCCTTTATGTAAGAGCAAATTCCTCAGTGGTCGCAAATCCTTATATAGGCATGTCTATGACAGCCACATGCTATTGTGTTACATGCAATACGGTGTATCAGGGTTTCTGGGTCTACAATGTAATAAGCTTGGCATTGGATGAGTACGTTGCTTTGCTGTAATTAGGATAATGAGAAAAATGAGACACTCACCAATGGGTATCTTGAGACTATACTAGTATCCCAGGAAACGATGTCGTGGGCTACGACCATCGTAGTACGAAAGTTGATGAGCAACACTGACATGGCTCGACCAAGGCGGAGATCAAGATCGGAGGGAATATTACTCCCAGTAGACTAAATTACCCACCGAGACGGAGGGAGCTCGAGGTCTTAACTTTCCATCGCATCTTCAGAGGCGTCTTGAAACGTTTCTGGGAAGAAACCCGGCGGCGGCCAAATATCTGCGATCGAAGGTGGATGAAGTAAAGGTTGAGGACCCGCAAGACGATCTGGATCATGACAGAAGGCCTGGAAGGTAGAGTCATCGAGGAAGCCAAAATCTTTCAAACCTGCTTCGCGACTGGTGGCCCATTCAGTAGTATCAAGATATGCGAGATCTTTGAAGATAGAATCTAGATCGCTATTTGAGATTTGGCGCTCAGGGGTACCCGAAGTTCCAGCGCCAAGGTCCATCGCGTTTGCGGAAGACAGAGAATGATCATTGATAGGGTTCATACCGGACATTATTGTGTTCGATACTGAGGAGTCGGGCGTAGGTGGATTTTGATGTGCAGGTTGAAGTAGCGCATCGAGGCTACTTGAAGAGTTGGACTTGTCCAGCAGCGCCGTTACTTGGTTCATCTGTTGGTACTGCGGTTGAAGCGGTGCATCCCTCGAGGGGTCCGTATTCTCCATCTCCGTGTCTTTCGGCGTCATATATTGCCCATCCACCGGAATACTGATCCCCAGGATTGAAGATGTATAGTCGTTATCCATCACGTGCGAGTTGTTCATCCTGACGCGTTGCATAGATGCCTCGCCATTTGTACCTCGGTAACCTTCCGTGATATCGGACGGATATGGTTGGGTAGGTCCATCGGGGACAACTATTGGTAAATTGTCTCTTGATCTTGGGAAAGTGGCTGGCGAATGGGCTGACAACTCCTTTAAGCGACACCATTGTTCAAGACTTGTGGTCAACGAACGATAAACAGGCCAAGAGGGGGAGAGCTCCTTCGTCCGTTGCAGAAGCGCTTCAGCCCATCGTTCAAAAGGGAAAGCGTCGGATTCGATATTATTGCGCAAAGTAAATGCCTGTTTGGAAATTGTATGCAAGGAAACCTCGAATATTGGCGGCAGGCCGCAGATACGGAAGTTATCAAGATGCTGTGATATCATTGGTAAAGCTCTATATAGTAGTTTCTTAGCGCCCTCGGTAGCAGGCCGTTGTGAACGGTGCAGCCCGAGTTCATGGGGAGCAATGCGCAAATAAAGCCATAGCAGTGTGGCTATGTAGGTTAAACCCAAGTATGTCTGATGCGGGAGCAAAGCTGAGTGCCGTTCTGGATAGATACTCTCGGGGCCAATAAGCCGGCATCCTAGCGGCAGACAATCGTCCCATTGTTTGAGCTCTAGCACCAGCTGCTGCGCAAAAGCATGTGTGTTATGTCGGACTGCAGTATCTTGAGCAATCTTGTTCAGAACACTAGCCAGCTCAACGAGGCGGTTGAAGCAACTTAGGGCTAGAAGAGGACCACGCCGGGGAGGATTCTTCGCCTGCCCCGCTGCGGTGGCTGGTAGAACATCCGCCCATGAGTTCCATTCTTCCAAGCCGTCTTCTTCTAACAAGCCCACAGCGGCAAGATCCCGTGACTGCATGTACGGTCTTCGGGACAGGCGAAACGATATCAACGAGTCGATAACAAAACACCCAAGAAAGACTGCTTTGCCTTGCCTCAATTCATCAGATCGTCGAACGTCTGTAGTTGTGCCAAGACCCATGGAAATAGCCATGCGGACTGCCTGACCCGTCAGCAGCCAAGCGGCAGTCCATTTCTCGAGTCCGATGTTCACCAACACCAGCAGGAGAAGTGCCTGCATATGCCCAAGCTCATAATGCTCCACTTCCGAAGGAATCAAGCGCCAGGCAACCGCATAATACTCCTTTGTTTTAGAAAGCAGCTTGGATGCCCCATTCTGCAGATTTGTCCGTGATTGTGAGGTTGTATAACTGATGAGGGCCCACAGCGCAGCATGGTCGCCAGATCCTGGAGCCGCCTGCGTAATGGACACTGGCGCTGTTGCGTAGAGGTAAGATGCCCGAAGGATATTATGTTTTGCTACGATCGGGAACCAGGAGTGGGTGACAGCAAAATATACGTCCAACAATTGCGAGGTTTGAGGCGGTAGCTGTAAGTCAGGACATCCATTGGTAGTGGTAAGGGAGGCAGGTTGACTAGCAGTTGGAGGAGCTAATCGACTTCTTTTAGCGCGAGGAGAAGAAGTAGAGGGCTCCACAACACGAGGGCCGTCAGAAGGCAGAGGATCTGGGCCGCGATCTATGCGAAACCCCCATTCATTCCCTGAAGCCTCTTGTTCCTCTCGGGGACGCTTGCCGGAACTTTGTAACGTCAGCGTATCGGAACTTGACAACATTTTTTCAAGAGCGCCATAGAGGCGGCTCGTCTTCCAAGATTCATGGAGTGTTTCTGATGCGCCATCGTCGCCCCAGAGACGCATAAGCCTATCTCTCCGGCCTGCCGACTCGGCTGTGGTGCCCAACAACGAGAGCATTGTATCTTCAAAGCCCTCAATATTACATATCGAAAGAGCCCAGAGCTTTTCCAAACCACGGACATAACCCTCAGGAAGTCCGCGCTTCTTTGCATGAGGATCGTATGAGCATGTCTGGCCTGAAGCCTGACACGCGGAGCAAGCGGGACGCAGGCCGTCGCATTTGTCCTAAAGTACATTGTCATCGCGTCAGATTCAATGTCATCTTACAAAATATTGCACCGAGTAACAGCATGAATCAATCTAAGGGAATTCCCCCATAAAATCCTAGAAGGCAGCGAATGTGATGAAATTGGGGGAGGGGGTTTGTTGGCATGGTATGGTAGAGCAACGAAACAGAGTAATATCTCGGGTGACGATACCCCGAGGGACCAACCAACCTTTTTACTGCGACACCTGTCACAGGCTCTGGAGACCCTCTTGCGCCGAGGAGCTCTTGGATCCGGGGCCTCATCCATTGGAGAGGGATTACTTATGGCGGGGATAACATGCCATGTAGAGCAGAACGAAGGAGGAGCGAGAACGACTGGTCGGGAGATCACCGACCAATAACTGTAAGATTTACGGGAAGTTGGCGAACGACGGATTTTCAGTAGTGAGCTCGATAGCGTCGGGAAGAGTAATATCACGGGCACATAACCTTCCTGTTTATATACCCCGTGAGTATATGGGATTTGGGAAATAAAACGTAGCAAGAGTGTAAGAAGTCAAGTCTATCACCACAGCCACTTCAAGGAGTCTGAATGATCAATCATCTGCGTTCCCTTGGACCCTCCAGATCTAAGACGAAAATGGCCAGACCCATCCCGAGGCAGGAAGTAGTCAACGGCTCTTGTAAAGACAGACGTCGGGGCGAATATCGGGAAGTGGATTGAACGATGGATATTGAAAGACGGATTCCCTTCCGACGGTACCCTTCCGATACCAATGGAGGATTGCGAGCTATTCCTGATCAGGACCGCTTGGTTATTACTCTCCCCACATGATGTCCCCACGATTGCTGTGTCCTTTTATTATTTATTTATTATTCATAATTTTTTCTTTTCCTCCCCTTTTTTTCCCACTCTTTTCCCCACATAAAAAAAAGAAAGATAAAAAAAATAAAAATAACAAAAAACAGGACCTCACTCATGGGTTGGGTATCCTTACTGATTCTTTCTCTCTACCGATAATTAAAACCACGGTCTTAGAATGTTCCCTAGTCAAGCTCACATTTCGCCACATTATCCGGGGAACTTTTCCGATTGTCCTGCACCAGGAAGAAGGACCGCTCCAACTGCCGATAATCGGTGATCTTTTTCGTCCGGATGGTACTATATACGGAGTACTCCGTATAAGTGGTGGAGATTCCAAATCCCCACAACTCAGGTTGTTGTCTACGGAGTACTACTAGTACCTACTACGAAATAAGCGATCGATAGAGCAGGAGGATTTAAACTCAACACAGCCACGGCATCCCGAATCGGTAATCATCTGTCTGGGTTTGAATAATAGGCATTGGAAGCCCACCAAATTAAGAATATCGCGAGCGAGATGTGCAGTTCTCAAAATAGAATATACCTAAGAATGAATCCAAATTATTCAAGCTATTTATCGAGAACGAAAAAGAAAAATTACGAGTATGGTGCCGTTCCCATTTGAGGTCTCGAGATCGGATTAATAGCACCTTGGACCTCAGGACTTTTAGCCACATACTCACTCAATTCAGCTCGAAAACTGGGTTCATGATATCAGAGTTCTGAGTGATGCGGCTAAGACCTTTGCCGGGAGTTCTGGGGGAAGGCGGTGACATTCGACAGACCTCTACACTCTGCCGCATCAGTATTGATATACCCGATCACTTAGACCGATCTTAGTGCTAACTGAGTAATCTTTGGAATTGCTATATCCACCAACTACTGCACCTGTGCAACGGGCTCCTTTCACAGTCACAGCATGCTCACTGTGAGTTGCTGCATCGTCTCAAGGCACATGCGCCCCGATTATCTACTACATCCTTATCTCGTTATCCAGCTCGTGTAGTGGATTCAGGTCACACCATCTTAAGCCAACCTGCTCCCCAGCCGAATCATGGTTCCGCTATGATTGTTCGTTGAAAATAGTTACGGTTGCCACACGTCCGCTTACAGTTCATCGTCCAGTGAGATCCTAATTTAGTCTACCAACAAATACACAAGCCCAACAGGCATCATCTGTCGGCACGATGTCTCAATCCCTAGGCCACAAGTGTCACCGTAACCTCAATCCCGATGCTTCCTTAGTACTGGTTGGGATCCGAGGTTGTGGAAAGCGTTCGTTGGGCTTTGTTGCGGCAGCGGCGTTGAAAAGACGGTTCATCACCGAGGATCACTATTTCAAGCAGGTTACTGGGCTCACGCGACATGAGTACCTTAAGCGCTTTGGGAGCCAGGAGTTCCAGAAGCGTGATATCGAGGTTCTTAAGATGATGCTCGACAAACATCGATCGCGCTGCGTAATCGAATGCGGTCTGGGAAGTCTTACTCGTCCTGTGCAGGAGTACCTTCGTCTGTATTCAGCGACCAATCCTGTGGTGTATGTGGTTCGTGATATGTTCCGCATTCAAACTCTCCTAGGATTGGAAGATCAAGCTGTTAAATTGCTTTGTGAAGGAGACCCCCTGCATCGTATGTGCTCGAATTTTGAGTTCTATAATATTGAGGACCGTTCCAGCATGTTAGCTCAACTCGACGAAGTAACACCCGACCGTCGATCAGCTGGGTATTCGTTCAAGCTCAAAGAAGCCAAAGAGGACTTCACTCGATTTGTACGTTTTATCACTGGCGCAGATGTCAACCATTCGAGTTACGACTCCCCCTTCGTACTACTGGAAACCCCTCCTGAAAACCGCTCCTTTACACATGCTATCTTCATTCGATCCTCTGAAATGCTTCAGGAGGGCGTTGATTTGTGCGAGCTAGAATCAGGAGGAGACGCCATTGAGCTGTGTGTGGATCGTTGGGATACAGAGATGGCGAGTACTGTGAGCAAGCAGATTTCTTTACTTCGCAGGAGTGCTCGCATCCCGATTATCTTCTCAATCGACGCTTCGACATCCGGAATTGACAATGGTACGCTCTCCCCGGCACAGCTGCGCAGCCTCTATTTCGAGATTGCGGAACACGGCTTGCGACTAGCGGTAGAATACCTGGCGATAGACCTCGAGCAAGACAAATCATTGTTGGCCGAAACCTGTCGTAATAGGGGTATGACCAAGATCATTGGCCAGCATATATTCAAACCCTCGTCCAGTGTAATGTGGGACGACGAATCGTGCCTGTCTCTTTACCTTGAAGCCGAGAAGCTCGGTTTTCAACTGGTTCGCATTCTCAGAGTAGCAGCGGAGCGCGAAGATAACGCGGCTGTCGCCAAATTTATAAACAAAATCCAGTCTCTACCGGGCGAGCATCCGCCTATCATCGCCTACAACGTAGGCAGCCTTGGACGAACATCCCAGGTGTTCAATTCAACACTCACCTCGGTCACTCACCCGGCGATTAAGCGCCCCACGGGCAATAGAACAGATCCTCTGATTACTTCACGCGATGCGGTACAGGCGTTATTTCAAAGTTATGTGCTGGATCCTCTGCAGTTTTATATTCTTGGGGCTAGTGTGGCCTACAGTCTCTCACCAGCTATGTACAATGCTGCTTTCCACCACTGTGGCATGAGCCACACCTACAGTATTCCCGAATCTCCCTCTCTCACGGCTTTAGACAAACTGGGCCGAGATCCGCATTTTGGTGGTGCTAGTGTTGTCCAACCATGGAGGGTGCAAATTTTCCAGAAGCTCTCCTCGAAAAGTCGACATGCAGAGGCAATTGGAGCGATTAACACGATTATGCCTTTGCGGGCGCGCGCCGATGGGACGATGTTCCCTCTACAAGAGCAGGCTAGCCGTCGCAATCAGGCGGGGCCCGTGCTGGGCTGGTACGGTGAGAATACCGACTGGGTGGGAATCATGACCTGCATGAATCGCAACCTTTCGCCGCGTAATGCCATTAGTCCGTTGAAGACGACTGGGCTGGTAATTGGAGCGGGCGGCATGGGGCGTGCTGCCATTTATGCCATGCTTCGTCTAGGATGCCGAAAGATCTTTATATACAACCGCACCTTGTCCCGCGCCGAGAATGTAGCCCGTCACTTTAATTCATGGGCTGCATCGCAGGTTGGCTCTACAAAAGTGGTGCATGTGCTGAAGTCATTGCAAGATGAGTGGCCGTCAGATACTTGTCATCCATGTTTGATTGCGTCTTGTGTACCTGCCGACCCGGACCAAGATGAACCTCCGGCAAACTTCGAGATGCCGATGCAATGGCTTGAGAGTCCTACTGGTGGGGTGGTCTTAGAGGTAGGTCTTCCTCTCCCTCCTCTCCCTCCTCATTCTCCATCATTCTCCTCTTCCACCCCTCTGCAACTCTAATAATTACTGATTGATACTGATCCTGGACATAGTTTGCATACAAACCCTTGGAAACCCCACTCCTACGTCAAATGCGTCGTTTCCGCAGTGAAACTGGACGGCCATGGGTTCTGGTAGATGGGCTCGACAACGTTATTGAGCAGGCCATCGCTCAGTTTGAGCTGCTGACTGGACGGAAAGCGCCACGGCGATTGATGACTCTGGAAGCACTTCGCAATTATGTCGGGGAGCACGGACAATTTGACGAGGAAACAATTCAAGCGCGACTTGACGGGGTCCAGTAGCGCGCGGTAAGTGAGTCGGCAGTGAAGAGGCGTGGCATGCATTGCCCATTGAATGTATGAATATGTATTTTGTAATACAGAACCATAGACCGTACACGGATAAAACTACAATGTTTAAGACAAAACTGTGTTCAATTCCCGGATCGCAGCGATCACGTGCGCTAATGTGGACTGCGATCCGTCAATTCAACAGACAACTACGGACGCGCGTCCAAACGTCTCCTTGGAGTATATGCGACCTTTGCATCTGAATCCAGCAATGGCTCCCTGTTTTGCTCAACTGCACCACTAAAAATGGCAATTAAGAAGGTGCCGAGACTCCCTCACCGCAGAGGCTCCCAATCCTCCGAAGATGACTTCTTCGATATCCCTGACGAACCATGCCTGGCAATCGCCAAACGGCAACTTAGACGCATTCGGACATGGGTGGTTTTCGCCTTCCTCGTCCTTTTTATTTTATGGCTCCGACGGGAGCGTCCCCCGCCTCCGGCCCTGCCTCACATAAATTACGATTTGGTGGACTGGTCCCGTTATGCCTACAGCCAGTATGCGACCTCTAGCGCCTATCTGTGCAACGCCCTCATGGTATTCGAAGCCTTGCAACGGCTAGGAAGTCGGGCACAACGGGTATTATTCTTCCCTGAAGATTGGGATGTCAGTGTCGAAAGCGAGCGTGATAGGGATAGCCAGTTGTTGGCGATGGCAAGAGATAAATACAATGTGATGCTGATCCCCATCAGCTTGGAGACTATCAAACCGGGGGCAGGTGTGTTGTGGCAGCAAAAAACCAACGAGGTAAAAGCAAGGGCTAATAAGATTTATATTCCTTGACAGGATCTGGAGAATCATGGGATAAAAGTATCTCTAAATTGCTTGCCTTCGGCGAGAGCGAGTACGATCGGATAATCCACCTCGACTCCGATGCCAACGTTCTGCAGAACATGGATGAGCTATTTTTCCTTCCTCCGACCAAGGTTGCGATGCCACGGGCGTACTGGGAGCTTCCGGATACCAAACAACTGTCGTCTCTGCTGATTGTAATCGAACCGTCCTACAATGAATATAATGCTCTGATGGAGGCGGCGCTTCCGGCTATATACGGACAGAAAACGTTCAATGCATCATCGACACATCGATACGATATGGAGTTATTGAACGAACGTTATGCCGATTCCGCCACCGTGCTTCCACATCGCCAGTATGGCTTAGTGAGTGGCGAATTCCGCACTGAGGATCACAGAAATTTCCTGGGAAATGACTATGAGGTCTGGGATCCGGATAAAGCGCTAGCAGAAGCCAAGCTTGTGCATTTTTCAGATTGGCCTTTGCCTAAACCGTGGGTACTGTGGCCGCAGAAGTTGCTGGCTGAAATGTTGCCCAAGTGTAAACACAATCCTGGCACACCCCAAGAAAGTGGGTGCCGTGATCGAGAGGTGTGGAAGAGTATCTATCATGACTTCCGACGGCGGCGAAAGGTTTGTGTTGCACCTTTCCATCGGCATACGACTTTATTAACAGAGCCATTAGGACGTCTGCAAGCTTCTGAGTTATCCGGCCCCTGATTGGCCTCCAAGAGAGCATTCTGAGCCTTCCAGCTCAAATGAACCTGTATAATGCATATTTGATGGAGTATGACCGGCGTTCCTGGGTTTACACACGGGCTAGCATTACATGTAAATCATATAGACTGTCCCATTTTATTATAATACATCACCGGAGAATTCACCCTGCATTTAGGGGACACGTGCATTCTCAACTGACCTCACCTCATTCTTGTTAAACTGGGTGGGTATCAAGGTTTCAACTGGCATGAGAGCATATTTGGGCTTCGGTATCCAACAAACATGCCTGAAGATGACACATAAGGGAAAGGAGGGGCAACTGCTTCAGTTTGAGAAACAACAAACAAACTCTTGCCATCCTCGCCATATCTTCACCTATACCATGATGGCATTAACGGGCTGCAAAAGATGTGGCATCGCAGCGATCTTGTCGCTCGCATTATGCCAGTCAGCTGCGAGTACTTCTGGTCCGACAGACAGCCTATTCACTTTCAGCTGTTTACCATTGACAACACAACGGTCTGATCCGATTATATCTCCGGGAAAGCCTTCCTCACACACGCACGTCGTTGTAGGGGGCACAGCTTTTCAGAGGCTGATGACAACCGAGACTGCTAAAAATGCCAACGACACAACCTGTGAGGTTGCGATAGACCGGAGCAATTACTGGATTCCACAATTATATCATCAGACGCGAGATGGGTTTGAAACAATCGAATTTGAGAACAGCGTATGTTATAAACAGTAATGAAGAATATCCGGACGGCACCTGACATAGCAAACCAGGCAATATATTATTTCAACAGAGCATGCGATTATTCCCCCAACGCAACATCTTGCGATGGTACAGAATACCCGCTGGCGCCACCCCCCGGCCTGCGCATCGTTGCTGGAGATTTATTTCTCCGGTAAGAGGTTTTTGGAGCGAGTCATTCAAGGTGCAGCAGGGCTGATGCTGTCATAGAACGTATAACGAGACGAACTTCGCACAGCGGGCCATCTCCCATATGTGTATGAAGGATGATGGGACTTCAAGCGAAACAAAACATCTTCCCCAGCAACCATGTCTGAAATTGAGATCGCAAGTGTTTTTCCCCTCATGCTGGGATGGAAAAGCTCTCGATAGTCCAGACCATCAGAGCCACGTGAGTAAAGCTTCGACGATTATGACATGTTCTAGCCTGATGTTGAATTAGATGGCCTATCCCGCGGTTGGGGATTATAATCAGGGTGTTTGCCCGGAGACCCATCCGGTGGCTGTGTATTCGATATTTATGGAATTCTTCTTTAACACGAAACCCTTTCCTGACCATGAGAATTGGGTGTACGCTATGGGCGACCCAACAGGATATGGTCTGCATGGAGACTTTCTCAACGGCTGGACAGACCAGAACGCACTGCAGAACGCTATGGCGACATGTACGGGCCTGGAGGGGCTGAACGATCCGGAATGTTCGATCACAAACAACCAAACAAGGGCACTGACTCCAATCACACATTCTTTGGATGCACCTTCACCGTTGGAGCAATTGGGTCAGCATGGGCCACTTGCCAAATTACCAGGGAATAATCCGATAACAGGATCACACGGGCTGTAGTGACTGAGGTGACACTGAGGTCTCTGCTTAACCTCCTGCAAATAGCTTCAAGATCATTGCATACTTTGAAAGAGGAGATCTTGGTTGATAACGCAATAACACATCCCGAAGATCCATACTGGGCAGCGTAACTGGTCGTATGAATCCACCAACCCTATGCACCTGCGTTGCGATCGCTCTTCGGGCATCCCAGGCTGTATGAGAACAAGTAGATTGCTTCAATCCAGGCCACATCACTCGCCAGAGCTGTGCAGAATATGTGCTGTAGATTATTAATGAGTTTTAGCCCCAATAGTACAGTCTAAATCGCCAATCAATTCACATATCCCATCCCCTTCCTCCACCATCTCCAAACACCGCGATCTTCCATTATACTTCCGAACTCCTTGACTGTCTCGACCTCTTCTAGACCAGCGACAGGATCACTCCCACCTTGCTCTTGTTGTCCATTACTTTTCTTAGCGCCCTGCTGTTTCCCGTTCTCATTCCGATTCTGAAGATCTTTCTCCAGAAGTCCAGGCCTAGCCACAAGCTGGAAATCCTTATATCTCAGATTGCGTACCACGCTCACCCATGCCTCAACAGCATTTTTCTCGTTTGATTCAACATACATGATTCCAGGAATGCCACCAGAGCGAAGGAGTGCAAAGCAATCGTGAGCGGACGCAGCTTGTTTCAGCGCAGCAACCTTCTTGCGGGAGGTAATGTGGTGGGTGCGGATGAGGGCGTTGTATAGCATTGTTAGAAGTGTTTCTTTTCTCTTGATTAATTTCAAAGTCTAAAGGCCTCGGAGGGAACATATCGGTATCATCGTGACTAGTAGGGTAATCCCTACAATTTCCTGATGTTGTTGGTAGGCGAGGGCGGGTTCTTATCCCAACACACATGAATCATAACCCGTGATGCCAGTGGAGCCAGCGGATAACCAAAATAGGTATAGCGTATTTTCGTATATAACTGTATACACATTACCCATTCTATGAGTTCACTCTAACCACACTACGGATAATCAAGACCGATCTATGGCCAGCCTTAGAAAAGAGAAAACATCGGCAGTCAAGCACAAAGATCAAGACCTGTTTCACTACAAATTGGGACATACAGACCCCATCGCTTGCGCCATTGGAAAGTTTGTGGCTCACTAAGACGTAAAGGCGTACTTCATGTGTGACTACTCGAGCTTCAACAAGAAAGGCCTCATAGTCAGCTGCAAATTTTGGTTATCGTCAAAATCTTAGTACCGAGGAGGGTCATGGCATGTTATTTATGGTTTTGCGCATTTTAGAAATAGAGCTGCTTCATCACATAGAGCACAAAAACATAAAAGGGTTAAAGATAAACTAAAACCTGAGACAACGCTTGTATAGGGTGGTTTTGGTTGAGCCAGAGTTCCGCCCCATATTTGTGGCTCGGAAACCATAGTACTAGAATGGGAAATGAAAATGACTTGTCAAGCTGTATGCCGTCTCTATATAACGCGTTGTCTGGCAAAGTGTACAACTTTCACTCCTGCGTTTATTTCGACCGATTGGTCTCTATGACTATGGCTCAACATAGCGATTGAGATAGATAGTAATAAATTTTAGTATTAGATATAACTCGATTGTTCACTGGTTAGGAAGGTAGTTAATCTCGTATCTGACTGTGTCATATAGATTATGAACCTATCCGTGAGTCAGATCCTGTGCGAAGAGTCTATAATGATAGTGTTTAGTAGATTGCGCCTTGGTTAATGAATCAAGAACTCCAAGACCTCAGTCTGTAGCTCTATGGAGACCACAAATTTCTCAGGGTTCTGACTGCTATGAAATTGTTTGATGCATACTATGCTTTGGATTTTACAGATTGATGATTCCCTGAGAAATAGAGATTGGTTAACTTTTGTTAGGCAATTTTGATACAAGTCTGTGCCATTCTGTTTAGCTTGTGTTTTCATGTGTGTATTCCAATATAGGTGAACTGGCTGGTAAGATATGGGCTATACAAAAGCCCGGTTCCGTTGACCCCTGCCCTTTATCATACTTCGTAACACCTGGATACACCGACACTTTATTCATAGAGCGTAGGGGGTATTCTATATATTTTGTAGGGTTGGTAGGGTTCTTGACTAAATATAATGTATCAACAATATTACAATAAATCTTGAGGCCTCTGTGTAACCACCTATCGAAAATTATAAGAAGCGTAGAATATGATATGATAATGTAGTAAATTGAGACATGTACAACCAGAAAATTTTAGTTCTTTGGCGATGTTGTATTGATATTTTAACTAACCAGATCAATATATTTTCCCGCTATTCTGTGGTTGCATGGGTATTTATGATAGTTAATCTACACATAAGTAGCCTGTTGATTTGTGTCTTGGTACACTATTGGAGTAGCTTCGAATTAGCACAGAGTTGGAAATTATCTATTAATGCGTGTTTCATGGCAGTTGTACTTTGGCCCGTCTGACTGCCAAGTATCAGACAGTGTAGCAGACAAGGCATGATTGCCCATGAGACGGACGAGTAATAGACTCGGATATTGATTGAGTTAAAGCATCGAGGGAGAGTTTTAGCTTGGGAAATAGCTGTTGAGGCCAACAAAGCAGTTGCGAAACTGGGAGGTAATATATGACCGAGACTCTGCTGTGACTGATGATTATGGACAGCACAATATGTTATTGATTATGTACTTAGCATCTATACGGGGTTGAAGTTGTTAGATACGTCCATCGCGGCTAGTTCAGAGCAAAGCAGCTCCGTACAGGGAGATGTATATGCTACTGAAGAAGTAGATATGAACTTGGGACTTGTGATATATCCAGTTACTTTTACACCATGCCGTGAGTGGGGATCATATAGAATGTATATATGGAGTTACTTGGCGGTATAATCAATTAGTATAGTATCGTGGTTATTGATGAGCACTGAAGCAAAACAATTATGATATGTGGACTAATGATATCGACCACTGCTCAAAAAGAAAATTGCTTGCTAATAAAGATGACTCATTTCAAGATGAGGATATTGTTCTCTCTCCCTCTTTGATTTATTTTTTCCTTTGATTAGTTTCGGCTGTAGAAGAAAAGAAGAATCTGGATTGGGATCCATCTGGGCGAAAGATTACCCGTAAAGGGTAAAGGCTGGTGGCCACCTGACGTCCAATCCCGTTCAAGTTAAACCAAAAACCCACCAATGGTGGTAAGAATTCGATTGGAGAACGTGCTGCTACGTAGCCCTAGGTTAACTACCAAGTAGTACGCTGTACTACTGGCAGCGACGAATACTACGAATACGGACATGTATGTACTCTCTGTACAGCAAAGCAACCGATGTCTATCTATCCAATCATACTAGTAGAGCATATTTACGTTGATCCTGGGGTATAGCCTAAGACTCGGTATGGAGTATCCTACTCCTCCTCTTAGAAGATACTAGTGGAGAGGTGGGGCTCAAGATACGCACTGCATCTTGGCTGCCCTTTTAGCTTAACTGGAGAAGTCTGGAACGCTAGGGGAAAATTCCAGGTTCCTAGCACCCATGATTCATTCATCCACTCTAGACAACTGCCCTATTCGGAAAATTCCCTCTATCCTAGTAGTCCAGATGCCGAGCTTTTGCCTTCTCGGACCTTACTGGCCAATCAACCCTTCTATAGCCATACGATGCGAGTAATTTTCTTTTGCGACACCGAAAGTGGTGGGCCCTTCGAGAGATGATCGTCGAATCTCTTTGCACCATTATGCCTACAAAAACCACAGAAACTGTCTTATATGACGTTCAATAGCCTTGGGACAGTGAAGCTTGGCTTCCTCTTTAATCCAGCACACGAGACCTGTAAACTAGTGCTGCCTGCAGTCTAGCCACACCGACTGGTATATAAATCTGTCTTTGTGTGCGATGGTTGAGGATAGATACATCAAGCTGATCTCTCTACATCAGACTTATCTTGCGAGCCACCAGGCTAAAGAAGGGCTGTGGATTTACCATGCCGGCCCATCTCCACGCTCACCCACATGGGAGCACCTCCCTAGCTGCCAACCATGAAGCTGAGAGTCCATCAGATACACTGTCCTCTCCTCGGGTATACTTGTCTCACGACGATGAGGATGCCATCGCGGAGATCCGTCGGACCTTGACTGAGATTAGCCATCATAACCCCCAACAAGCTTATTCGGAGCCGCACTCTTCCTTTGACAAGTTTTTAGAAGCAGAGTTGCAAGCGGGCCGGAAAAAGTCGAATCTTGGAGTTTGCTTTCAATCGCTGTCGACATGGGGGGATGGTGAGGAGCACACCGATGTTAAGACCTTGGGAACGGCACTCTGGCGCACATTGACATTTCAGGATGTCTATGAGTGGACGATCCAGCCCTGGCTTTCTAAAAAGGAACCTCAGAGCGGACGTCCGTTGATTCGTGATTTTTCAGGTGCCGTTCGAAGTGGTGAGATCATGCTGTAAGTACATCTACGCTTATAGAGCCATGTACCAACGAAGATGTTCTCAGACTGACGACTCAACAGGGTGCTGGGACGACCGGGAGCTGGTTGCTCGACATTTCTACGAACAATTGCGGGCCATCACTCTTCGTTCCTCGGAGTGACAGGGTCGTTGGACTACTCTGGTCTCAGCCTAGAAGAGGTCAAAAAGCACTATCGTGGCCAGGTGGCCTATGTCCCAGAGGACGATGTACATTTTCCTACACTCACGGTGCAACAGACGCTGGAATTTGCGCTCCAGAGTAAGACACCCCAGAGATACCAAGACCGGATCTCTCGTTACCTTGAGATCTACGGCCGCGTGTTTGGCATGTCTCACACGATGAATACATTGGTCGGTAACGAATACATTCGAGGTGTTTCTGGTGGGGAACGCAAGCGTATCTCAATCATTGAGTCCCTCGCAACGGATTCTTCTGTTTCATGTTGGGATAATTCCACCAGGGGACTTGACGCTTCATCCGCCCTGGACTATGCTCGTAGTCTCCGAATTATGACTGATACATGCGGCAAAGCTACGCTAATGACACTGTATCAAGCATCGGATGCCATTTACGACCTGGTTGATAAGGTTCTTCTGATTGACGAAGGGCGCATGCTTTTCCAAGGCCCGGCTCGGGAAGCAAAGCGTTACTTTGAAGACTTGGGTTACGAGTGCGCGGAAATGCAGACAATCTCGGACTTCTTAACGAGCATCACAGTGCCTGAGAGACGCAGATTCCGACCAGGTTGGGAGCACCGAGCCCCCAAAGGCCCCATTGAGCTGGAGGAAACATTCCGCAAAAGCCCAGCCTATCATAAGGTCCAGTGCGATGTACAGCAGTACGAGGATCAATGCCTTGGCGGAAAAAGTGTTCGATGCTCGCAGACTGACTCAGACGATGGAAGTCTGGAAGACTTCAAGAAGGCCATACAAACAGACAAGTCCCGTTTTGTTTCGCCTAAGTCCCCGTATACGATCTCCGTGTTCCGACAGGTGGTGCTTTGTGCAAAGCGACAGCTCTGGCAGATCCGGGGACATATGTCTCCTTTGTATATCAAAATAATATCATCTGTTGTCTACGGGTTGCTGGTCGGTTCTATGTTCTATAACCAGCCGCAGACTACTGCAGGGATGTATTCTCGAGGAGGAGTCATTTTCTACTCCTCCATTCTGCTCGCATGGCTCCAGATGTCCGAATTGGAAGAAGCGATGCAAGGGCGGGACATTCTCAGCCGTCAAAAGAAGTTTGCGTTTGTTCGACCCAGTGCTGTATGTTTGGCCAGAGTTATTACGGATTTCCTCATAGCAGCAGTGCTCACGTTTCTTTATCTGATCGTGGTTTACTTTTTATCTGGCTTGAAATCCGATGTAGGTTGCTCCTCTGTATCTAGTATGAAAACTCTCACTAACCGTTCAACCAGGCCGGAGCTTTTTGGATTGACTTCTTATTCATCTATCTATGTACCATCTGTTTAACGGCCCAGTTCCGATTGTTCGCCGCCGCGTCTTCCAACTTTGAAGTTGCTTTGCGATACTGTGGCGTATCCGTGCTGTTCTGCATAGTTTTTGGTGGTTATGTCCTCTCAGTAGATAGGATGATTGAAGACGTTCCTTGGGTTGGATGGATAGCGGTAAGAATTCTACAAGGATCCCTTGTTCTGCTCGATGCTCATGCCATTCTTCAGTATACCACTCCAGCTCTTTATACCTACGAGGCAACGATGGCAGCAGAATTTCACAATACCAACTTCACTTGCTCACCAGAATCTGTTGTCCCTTCCGGTGCCAACTACACCAACATTGCATATCAGACTTGCGGCTATGCAGGAAGTCAGATCGGAACGACTGTCGTGAATGGTGACGACTACTTGGCAGCGCAATACGGCTTTTCTTTTGGTCATGTCTGGCGCAACTTTGGAATATTGTGCCTCTTCACTGTGGTCTACATCGCCTGTACTTGCTGGTTAAGTGAAATCATGGAATGGGAACCGGACAGTGCGGGCCCCATACAGTATAAGAAGTCGCGGAGAAGTTCAAGACGAACCCACAGGGAAGGATCGGATGAAGAAAGCAACCCTGTCCAACGCGATGCAACCATGCCTGATCCAGCAAACACTGGTGAAAAGCCTGGCCAAGCCATCACCGGAACAATGTCCACATTTACTTGGGATAATTTGGAGCTGTTTGTCCAAGTCGGGAAAGAAACGCGAAAGCTGCTCAATGGAGTCAGTGGCTACTGCAAGCCCGGAACCCTGACGGCTCTGGTGGGCGCCTCTGGAGCGGGAAAATCAACTCGTAAGGCTCTGTTTACTCCTTTCCATGTTCCCTTGCTAACGACTACAGTGTTGACTGCCCTGACTCGGCGACCAAATTCTGGAAAGTTGACGGGTACAATGTACGTCGACGGACATGCTGTCGATGAGTCTTTCAACCGTCAGATCGGATACTGCCAGCAAATGGATATTCATGATGAGAGCAGCACTGTCCGTGAGGCGTTTGAATTTTCAGCGCTGCTGCGCCAGAACCCTGAAGTGCCCGATGAAGAAAAGCTCTCATATGTAAACACGGTCATCGAGACACTTGAATTGACCGAGTTGCAGAACGCCCTCATCGGATCATTAGATATCGAAAAGAAGAAGCGTGTTACTATTGGAGTAGAGCTTTGCGCGAGGCCTGAGTTGCTACTTTTCCTGGATGAGCCGACAAGCGGACTCGATAGCCAGGGTGCTTCTAGTATTGTTGCTTTGTTGAGACGGTTGGCAGACCAGGGACTGGCTATTCTTTGTACCATTCACCAAGCAAACCAGCAGCAGTTCGAGGAGTTTGATCGCGTCTTGGCTCTCAGTCCTGGTGGAAGTACCTACTACTTTGGGGAAGTAGGGCAGTCCGGCTGTTCAATCTTTGAGTATTTCTCCAAGCATGGGCACAAGCCGGAGAATGTGACCAATGCGGCAGACTATCTGATCGAAGTTGTCGTAGGGGGCATGAAGGACACCGCACACCAAGTCAACTGGGCTGACGTATGGAACCGATCCAAGGAAGCCGATCTGGTCAAGAAAGACATATGCGACATCAGGAGTAAGGGAGTTAAGGCCGACGTCTTCCAAGATTCAAAAAGAATCTCCACTCCGCCACTTTATCGCCAGGTAGGCCTTTTGACCAAGCGTACTTTGCGGCAGTACTGGCGAAGCCCAGAGTATCCTTACTCCCGGCTCTATGCGTCGTTCCTACACGCCCTGATTAACGGTCTCACTTACCTACAGATTGGGAACAGCTCAACCGACCTGCAATCGAAGGCCTTCTCATGCTTCTTGGTTCTTATGCTGGTACCTGAGTTCATCAACGCCATCTCTATGCGGTTTATCATGAATCGTGAGATATGGAAGGCACGCGAAGATCCTAGCGGTGTCTACGGATGGGTTGCCTTCTGTACAGCACAAATTGTATCTGAGATCCCGTACGCCATAATTAGCGCCGTGATATTCTATTTGCTCTATTATTTCATTGTCGGACTCCCTTTGGGATTTGCTGCCGGATATAGTTTCTTGATGTTCTTCTTGTTCTTTCTGTTCGCGACGTCTTGGGGTCAATGGATCGCAGCGCTGAGGTGAGTATGCTTCCAACAGGGATAACTATACGTACACTCCATGCTGACAGATGGCTACAGCGCTGACTCTATGGTGGCTGCGACCCTCATGCCATTCTTTATCATCATGTGCGAGCTGTTCAACGGTATCCTTCAACCCCACGATAACATGCCCGTGTTCTGGAAGTACACCATGTACTATGCCACGCCATTCACTTATTGGATCGGTGGTGTCCTAACGGCTGTCCTACGTGGCATGCCCGTCATTTGCGACAGCAGCGAATTAACGATTTTTGAAAGCCCACCGAACATGACTTGCGGAGAGTATGCAGGCCCGTGGCTTGCAGAGCATGGCGTAGGCTACCTCTCCAATCCAGATGACACAAGCAAATGCGGATATTGCAAGTATAGCTATGGAGATGATGTAAGTGGTCCTGTCTTTTTGACTTCTTTCTTTGGGTGGATGACAATAATGGTCGATTCAATATATCTGTCAAACTAACGATACCGTCTAGTATCTGTCTGGCCTTGGCCTAGACTCGTCGAAGATTTGGCCCTATTTCGGAATTTTCTTTGCATTCGTGATCTCGAACTATTTGATGGTCTATATTCTTGTTTATGTGCGATCGGTGATGAAGCCTTTCTGGAGGCGTAAATAAGCTATTTGACCAAGTTACCTGTATTTATTGATATAGTGAAGTATATAAACAAAATATCAAACAGCGGAAGAGGCTAGAACCTCCTGGAACGAATCCTGAAACCTCGTTACGAAGCCATAGGGTTTGTCCGGATGGATCATGCTCGAGCAATGTCATCGTCACAACTTATATACGAAGTGTATTCCGGTTCAGGCATCGGTCTGGAATGCCTAAGGTTGGAAGTAACCGGAAGTCGGTGATGGTTACTCGAGTAGAATTTCCCGAGCCGCTTATCTCCGAGTTTGACCCAAAAGCGTAAGGCCGAAGGTGGATTTTGCTCCGATCGTGACTTCATAATAGATGATCAGGCCATCGGGAAGAATGATTCTTCTTGATGACCAGAATTGTTATCAATCTGAGAATGTGTGTTGGATTTGGCACCGAGTATCAATCCTCCCTCTTAGGTACCGATATCTTAACGCATATCCCTCCTCGTTATTGAGATATCTCCTACTTGAACCAACAAATGGTCAGGCGATAGATTCTCAAGATGTACGAAGATCGCCAATTAGGAAATCATAACGAACAAACGTCAACATCACCGGACTCGATCCTAGTACCCCGACGGCGCCGACCGGCTCTTTCTTGCTCTGTTTGCAGACGCCGCAAGCTCAAGTGCGATCGAGCATTACCGTGCTCGCAATGCGTCAAGTCAAAGACCCCTGATCTCTGCGCTTACTCCGGACCCGCGCCGGGCCAGCCGTTGGAGGCTCGACCGATTCGCACCGCTTCCGACCGGGCCAATGTGCCCAGTAATCACACCAGTCCAGGCCATGGCGGACTCTACGTCTTCGACTCGCGGCATCAGTCTACACACCGAATCAACAAGCCCAAAGGACGCCCTGAGGAAGTGCAAGAACTCCGACATCGTGTGCAAGTGCTGGAAAGCGCTCTGTCCAGAGTTGGGTCCATCCAAACGCCAGACAGTTCGGCGTGCGAGTCTGTGTCGGACTATGGGCCCCGGATAACCTCGGAGTCTCTACTACTCAGTGAGGACGTCAAGCATCTACCAGGGCGAGCATGTTTCAGGGGGAAAAATGGAAAGACCAGATATTGTGGGCGTTGCCATTCAGCACTATCATTCTCATTTGTAAGTAGCAACGAGTCGCACAAAGTTCCATTGCTAAATAGCTACAGTTCAAAGACGTGGCTTCCTACTTCCAAGACCGACGCATGCAGAAGAAGTCGAAAAGCCCGGAGTATCTCAAATTGAAAAAGTTCAGGGGTGAAATGCTATCTCGAGAGAAGCAAGATCATCAGAGGGCATACCGCGAGAAAGCTTTCACGCTGGAAGAGATGCTTCCGCATCGGAGAGTCGCCGATGAGCTAGTCAACCTGTATCTATCCACCTTCGAGACGACATATCGAATCTTGCACGTTCCGACATTTCTCAAGCAATATGAGACATACTGGGCTGGTACCGAAACCACTGATATGGCCTTTATTGCCAAACTTCTGGCCGTGATGGCTGCTAGTAGTTGCTTCTTTAGCCCATCAACGAGACTGAATGAGAAAGATACTCTGCATAGTGCGGCAGGAGGGTGGATTATGGCAGTACAATCATGGATCTCATCCATTAATGTTAGCTCGACGATTGACTTCAATATGCTGCAGATCCAGTGTATCTTGATCCTCGCACGCCAGGCTGACGCCACAGATGGGGACGTTGTCTGGATCTCCTCGGGTTCTTTGATCCGCTCTGCTATGATGATAGGGTTGCACCGAAACCCTGCGCGCTTTCCAAAGATGACTAGGTTTTGGGCTGAGATGCGTCGTCGTCTATGGGCTACCATCTTGGAGCTGGATCTACAGTCCGCCTTGGACGGAGGTATGCCTCCTTCAATCGACTTAGACGAATATGATTGTGATCCACCGTCAAACTATGACGATGATGACCTAATGGAGGATCTGACAGAGGACGTTATCCCGAAGGACGTAGCAATGGTGACGCGCAGCAGTTTCCAGGTTCTGCTGTCGCAGTCGTTGCCGTTGCGTGTTCGGATAGCGAAGTTTGTCAATAGTTTGAAATTCACTTTGTCTTATGACGAGGCATTGCGACTGAGTGAACAACTGGTTCAGCACCGGGATAGCGTCTTGGCTTTGTTCCCTGATAACGCATCCACATCCATTTCCCTTGAAAGCCTGCAGTTCACGAGGTCGTTCTTCGTGTTCATCATGGTCCGCTTTTTACTTGTTCTTCATCGTCCGTTCTCCCTCAGTGTGCAATTGTCGCCCAAATTTTCCTATTCACGGAAGATCTGTCTCGAGTCATCTCTGGAAATGCTTTCTCAGTTGGATGCTCCCGCTGTTAGCCTCCCAGAGGCACAGGCATGTCCACATCTAGGACAGCTCAGTGGGGGGATGTTCCGCGACGAGTTTTTCCACGCCGCGATCACCGTCTGTGTGGAAGTTTCCCTTCAAGCTACCGAGTTCTCGTCATCGAAACAACCATCTGGCCAGATTAGTTCACTAAGTTCGCTGAATGACTTGGTACGGTCCCAGCAGGATGTCTTAGTCCGGGCTGTGGAGCATACGCTGGACACCTTTGGCAGCCGAATTTCGCCACGGGGGAAAGGGTGCAAGGCGTTTATTTTCCTTGCAATGGCCCTTGCTTCCGTCAAGGCGCGCTTGAATGGAGAGGATGCCCTAAGAAAGGTCGAACAGGTGGCTGCAAAATCTATTAAGGACTGTGAACGGCTGATTCGAGGAAAAGCATGGATCGATATCCGAAGAGAAGAAGGCCCCGTTGTGGTATGTAATTTTATGTCTCATGTACTGACTCCTGCTAATACAGATATAGCCGGATACCTCAACACCTAGCATGAACTCTGCGGCTTCCGAGATACCGTTTGATCCTGCGTTGGTTCCCTACGAGTCAGCTCCTGTTTCAGTAAGGATATATATCCTCGCCCTACGCTCTATCTACTTTGTTGGACTAACATTCATCTACCAGCCACTTGACTTTGGTAATTTGTTTGACTCGGCGGACTACGGATTTCCGGAACTATGGAATATGGACTTTTTAACAGGATTTTGAATGGTTTTGAGAACGCACATCAATAGTTTACTTGACAGTTGATGCACGTGCTCTCGGTGCTTGATGAGTCATCGATGTGATCCGCCGATCGTTTAGCATGGTATTATAAGGGTCGCTCTTCCTCCCATCCCTTGATCATATCAGATACCCTTCCGAAACCAAACCCTGATAGAAGCCAAGTTGTATATGCTCAGCATGTCGTGAGTGTGGAATGCTCTATATTAATATATATGCCACGCTGCAAGTTCGCTGCAATGTTAACACCACCAGGGCCGTCCTGACCACTCTTGGTCTTCAGGCTGCTCCCGGAGAGCAGGCCTCCAATCATGCCGTGGCCTATCTGGTGGCCAACTGGCTCATCTCATTTGGCCTATTCAGCACGCGGCGGGAGAAGTTGAAGCTCGGTATCGATCACAACCAGGCCCCTCGTGACGACCTCGCCAAATTTGGAGAGGCCGCTGTACAATCAGGCAAGATCACACGGCAAACCTTGAATCGACTCAAGCGGCAGGAAGCCAGCATGGCCAATTCAGCAGAGCATTACCCATTGTTTGTAGCCGCAAGTATGGTCCTTGCCCAACATGGTGATTTGACCGAGATGCATACTGATCCCCCTAGTACTTGTCGCTCTTCACGCGGGTGTGTCCAATGATGTAATCAACCGCATTGGACTATGGTATGCGGTGTCACGGCTGGCGTTCGGGCTCTGCTACAAGTACATCGAGTCTCTCAAACTGAGCTTTGTTCGTTCGTTCTTTTGGTGGTCGGGCAATATCTGCTGCTTCACTGCTTTCTGGCTTGCCTCGAAGAAACTGTGATGGTATTAAGTTTCAGAATTCCTCCTTGTCAATTGCTGAGGCAACGTTTCTGCCATTACCAGTTTGAGGGTACGTATGAACATATGTATGTACATACCTTGAATCGTTTCCCTCGGCACCACCAAGAGCCGAGATTACTGGGAATCACGATGCAGATCTGTTGGTTGTACTTGCGATAAGTGGAGGTCGATACGAGCTTTTTGAACTTCTCATTGAGTCCAGGAAATTAGATCACTTTCCGGACTGTGGGGCTGTAATATGTTGAAGGAAATGATCTTCTGTGGATATGGGGCGCTGGTCCATTACTACTAGTTCCTCCGATCTTCGTCTGTCGTTGTAATTATTTGCCTGGGTGGCATTTAGAATTGAATCATTCCGTCAAGATGTTTGAGATACACACGGATAGGTGTCTTCGATTTTACTTTATTATGGTCATTTATACTTCTATTCATACTCATTTTGATATTTAGTTAGTTCTTTTAGTTCCCCCACTCTCCTTTTCCTAGCCCCTGGTTTGGCCACATTCGCTGATGACGTTCACCTAGTACTAGTAATTGAATTACCAAAACCATCCCCTTCCGGGAAATGTTATAGAATGCCACAAATCAACAATTTAACGACATAGGGAGACAAAGCTCGATTCCTACGGCTGTACTCCGTATACTCCAGCCTGGTGATATCACACCACTCTGGCACTTCGTTTGCAGCAGTGCGATATGAAGAATATCCGATTGGTGGAAGTATAAAATCCCTCCCAGCCGGCGAAATTCTGGCAAGGCCAGAGCTTCATGACAAACCATACCCCAGACCCCAGATATTACAATGTCGCATTGCGATCATATTCCCCACGATGTGGGGAAGAATTCAATGGTAAGATAATTTTGGAGGTGGACAAAGATGAAGTCAGAAATGGAGCTATCCTACAGGCGGATAAACTTCTTGTTGGACTCCTAAGGGTTTGATTTGCTTGGTGATTCGGGCTATAGATGCGACTGGCACAATGAGCCTTATAAAAGGGGCCTGTCTCCGGGCATCATGGGTGCACAACTACTGAGCTGTACGGATCACATCAATTGACAACAGCATGAAATTCTTCCTGGCAACGCTCTTTGCGAGCGCAGTGAGCAGCATTGCGGTTGACAAGCTCATCCCTGGAGCGCAGATCATCCCCGAGAGCGATACAAGGGCCTTGGAGCGTGTTGGCGGCCACCATGCCAAGTATCATGATCGTCGCACGATAACCATTCGACCCTCCCGGAACGATACTGATGATGTATCGAGGGACTTCCTTTGGGGTATCAAGCATGCCAATCACGGGGGACGACTTCTTCTCAAGAAAGGGGAGAAGTATGTGATTGGTAGAAAGCTTGACCTGACATTCTTAGATGACATTGAGGTGCAACTGGATGGAGAATTGAAGGTATGTACTCGTCGATGTCTGAAGCCATGTTCTGTAACACGCCCGCTGATGTAACAGTTCACGGATGATGTATCCTACTGGCAAGAAAACAATTTCTATTATGATTTCCAGAAATCCATAACGTTTTGGCGGTGGGGCGGAAAGGACATCAAGATCTTTGGAACTGGTTTGTTGAATGGAAACGGCCAGAGATGGTACAACGAGTTTGCAGGGCAGGAGATCCTGGTACAATACGCGAATATCATGAGTATTAAGTGGCCTTGGCTAATGGTGTTAGAATCCCGACAATGACTATTATCGTCCAATCCTCTTCCTCACTGAAAACGCAACCCGGGTTTCTGTGGAAGGCATCACGCAACTGAACTCGCCTTGCTGGACCAACTTTTTCATCCAGTCAAAAGACGTCTCATTCGATGACGTTTACATTCATGCATTCTCTACGAATAAATCAGTCGGTCTCTCTCTCTCTCTATCTCTCTTTCCCTCTCGGGATCCGACCCGTCGTGTTTACTAACTGGTAACATAGGCTGAACCTAAAAATAGCGACGGCTTCGACTCACTTAATGTGGACGGGCTGAAGGTTACAAATACACGGGTCGACGTTGGAGATGATTGCTTCTCGCCCAAGCCAAATACCACCAACATCTTCGTGCAAAACCTGTGGTGCAATAACACCCATGGGGTTAGCATGGGCAGTATCGGGCAGTATCCAGGAGTAATGGACATCATCGAGAACGCGTACATTGAGAATGTAACCTTGCTGAATGGGCAGGTAAGTCTGTCTTGAAGACGGGACTCCGTGCGATGTCATCACTAATAGCGACAGAATGGTGCGCGGCTTAAGGCGTGGGCTGGCCAGGACGTGGGTTATGGTCGAATCAACAACATCACGTACAAAAATATCCATATCGAGAATACGGACGCCCCGGTAGTCCTAGATCAATGTTACTTCGATATTGAGGAAGCGGAATGTGCCCAGTACCCCTCACAGGTGAATGTGACCAACATTCTCTTCGAGAATATCTCGGGGACATCGTCCGGGAAGAATGGAAAGGTGGTGGCCGACCTTGTGTGTTCGCCAAATGCAGTGTGCTCAGATATTCAACTGAAGAACATTGATCTGACAAGTCCTTCTGGAAGTCCACCAGAGATTATCTGTGATGGCATCCAAGGAGACATTGGGGTAGAATGTCAGGCTTCAACCGACTGAAGTGTAGACCAGCCATGCCAAGGATATGAATCTCAGACCAAGTGTTATTGACTATCTTTCCTTTCGTTCCCGGCTTTTTGCTTTGTCTCCCTCTCCCTAACTAGTTTGTCCTTACACCTTTTATTCCCCACTTTCATGTCGGCTTTGATGAAACTCAGTTGCTCTTGCTCTTGGTGGGTGACCGTTCCCGCAAGGTACATGTCTCGCTCTCTTTCCAACGTCCATGCGATACCTACTACATATAGAGACTGCCAGGGCCAATGGTAATGAGAATAAAGGCGTTTCGTCATCAGTTGTTCATTAGTCCTTGTAGTTGGTCGGCTATGGGTGAGGACCTTGTGGTCGTCGCGAGTATATAGGTACCTTGTAAGTCGCTCTTCAGGGCACGGATGGAGTACCTTTGGAGTCGGAATGGAGACCTTGTCTTGTGGACCAATCGCAAGCACGATTATAAATTATATCACTATGTATAGCTGTGAACCTTGGGGGTGAGTATGTATACCAGTATATAAGCCTTTGTACATAGGGTCTGGTGATTGAGAGCCTTCTCCTGCTTTTAGTTCTTAGCACTTTTGTGATTTTAGTCCTATGCTACGAGATTATTTGATAGCCTACCAGGATGACGATCAACTCAGGCCCAGAAACCATCAACTTTCCTATGCCCAACAACATCAATGGAGCCAAGGGACGTCGACAACTTCCAGTCACACTCCTTTCGGGGTTTCTGGTACGACGAGCATATATTACCCCCTAATGTGTCCCAAGGAAGAGGCTAATGATCGAGCAACAAACAGGGTAGCGGAAAGACAACGCTCCTGGAACATATTCTCCAGTCAGATCATGGATTTAAGATTGCTGTCGTTGTTAATGACATGAGCAGGTATGTCCTTAACACAGTATCACAATGGGTGCCACTATCAAGAATGACACATAAACCTATTCTGACAAGGATACAGTCTAAACATAGATGCAACCCTCATCAAAAACCACCACGTGTCCCAAACAAAGGAAAACCTCATTCAACTACAGAATGGATGTATCTGCTGCACATTACGTGGGGACCTGCTGGAAGAACTAGCCCGACTGACGAAGCAGGACGACGTGCAGTATGTGGTGATTGAAAGCACAGGGATTAGCGAGCCAATGCAGGTCGCGGAGACGTTCACGGCGGAGTTCAGCGCTGCCATGCTAGAAGCAGATGTTGCTGACGAAGAGGGGAAGAAGATCCTCAATCAGATGTATCTATTCCCTGCATCCTCCATATGTACAGTGATAAATGAGTGGACTAACCCGGCGATAGTGTCGAATTAGGAGGTCTGCATAAGCTAGCCAAACTTGACACGACCGTTACCGTGATTGACGCCTTTAACCTGCTTACCAATTTCGACACAGCGGAATTTCTCTCTGATCGCTATGGCGGGGAAATCATTCCTGAAGACGAAAGAACCATTTCTGATCTGATGGTGGATCAGATCGAATTCGCGGACGTAATTATCATCAACAAAATCGAGACTGTTGACGAGAAGACTCGCGAGAGGATCAGGTCTATCCTAAAGCTCCTAAACCCAGATGCCAAGGTACTTGAAACAAACTATTCAAAGGTCGATGTCAATGAGATATTGGACACGGGAAGGTTCAACTTTCTCAAAGCGGCTTCAGGCGCCGGGTGGTTGAGGAGCTTACACGAGATGACCAAGAGGGAAACTGGCAATGGGGAAAGACTGGCTCCTGTTCCCGAGACTGTTGAGTATGAGGCTTTCTCTCACTCCTTTCCTTCCTATTCGCCAAGTCTAACGACTCAACAGGTACGGCATCAACAATTTCGTGTACAAGGCTCGCCGCCCATTCCATCCGCGGCGACTCTTCAGTTTAATACATGATAAATTCATTGTCCTCCAGAATGTTGAAACACAAGAGGATGATGGAAGCGAGGAAGAAGATAACGGTAGTGAAACCGAGGAAGAGGAAGAGAAAGAGATTGAAGACGATGAAGACGATGAAATGGAAGATTTCCCCCAGCCAGACCCCCAGGAAATTCTTTCAAACAAACGCTCTCACCCGGTCTTCCGTCCCATTTTACGCTCCAAAGGCTTCTTCTGGCTTGCTACTCGCCCTTACCAATTTGGCGAATGGAGCCAAGCCGGGGGCATGCTCACCATTGGGTGTGGTGGACCTTGGTTTGCCGAGGTACCAGATGAGGCATGGCCGGAGGATGCAGACGTGAGAAAATCCATTGAGGACGACTTTCAGGGGCCATGGGGAGATCGGCGGCAAGAGATCGTGTTCATTGGGGAGGGGATTGAAACGGGTGCCATTACAGACTTGCTAAACGAATGCTTGCTGAACGATAGGGAAATGAAAACGTGGGAGAGCATTATGAAGAAGAAGAGATTATCCAGAGGTGAGAGACAGGAGAAGATGATGCAGACGTGGGAAGATGGATGGGAGGAATGGCCTCCCTTAGAGGAGGAAGAGGATGAGCCTGAGCAGGTAAGAGGGAAGCATCGCATCAGTGAGCACTTAGGGCATGGACATTCTCATAATCATAACCACTCCCACAGAAGGGGGATAAAAGTATAGATACAAATAACACTAAGAGGCAGCTCAGCTGCCTTATACAACCATGAATACAGCTCATATATCGTAGCATATCATTAACACGTTACAAACAAAAGGCATATCACCAGTCATCCACCCTGCTCATCTTCAAATGCATCCCTTCCACCGGCTTAGTCGTCACAGCACCGGCGATATGGATTTTCTGCTTAGGGTCCTGCATCTCGAAACGGAAACGGCCAACGACACCAGCGACTACACAACGCAATTCAGCCCGGGCGAAATCCTTCCCAATACATGAGCGCTGTCCGTGGAGAAAAGTGATCTGTGCAAAGTTTGTCGACGCTCCGCCGGTGTTGTTGGTGACAAGCTGACCATTCTTGTCAGTGTCGATCCAGCGCTCCGGCCTGAACTCTTCCCCGTCATCCCCCCAGAACTCTGGGCTGCGGTTAATGGCATATGGGCACAGAAGGATCCGGGTCCCTTTTGGGATGTGTGTGCCAGCTACCATGCTGTCACGAACGGCTTCGCGTATAGTCATGGGGACCGTTGGATACAGACGGAGGACTTCCTGACACACACCGTTGAGAAGCGGAAGCGTCTCGAGGTCACTCCAGGTGATGGGATCGTTGCCGGATGGGATACGCTCACGAATTTCGGCACGAAGGCGTTCCTGGATATCAGGATAAAGGGTAAGAAGATAGCAGGCCCAGGTGAAGGCACTCGCAGTGGTTTCATGCTGTAAACCATGTTAGTGTCAGGTAGCATTATGTTCAAAGTAAGGAGACATATACCCCAGCAGCCAAGAAGGTCAGCATTTGGTCGATCAACTCGTCATCTGTGAAATCGCCGCCCAACATCATGGTGCCAAGAATATCGGCCTCCAGTTCCTTGGCCGTCGCCTTCGTAGATGCGATGGAAGCCCGCTTCTCATGAACAATGTCTCTGCACAGATCACGCAGAAACCCGGTCTGATCATTGACTACTTTGTTTAAGCGCCAGGGGATGCGACGGGCAAACCATTGTGGCAGAGCAAAGTTGACGGCCAAGAAGGCCATCTTCTCCTTAGTCGGTTCCAGGATAGCCAAGAAACTGTCAGCCACTTTATTCTCGGGGTTGTGGAGAGAGCGGAAATCGCGACCCATCGCGGCCGGCCCGATGATATCCAGGGTGAGCCGGCTAATATGTGTCAGTGAGATGTACTCATCACAATATCTGGCCGTAAGAATACCTTGCCCAGACACTCATCTCAATCTTTCCTTCTCCACTCTCCGCATTAGTGCCATCCATCGGGTTCTGTTTGATCTCTTTCTCCAACTCGTCCATCAAGAGCCCGGTTTTCTCCCACATCAATGAGTATAACGCTCTAATATTCTTAACATTGAAAGATGGGGTTAGAGCACGGCGCTGCTTTTTGTGCGCACTGCCCTCCGACAAAATGAGTCCAAAACCTATAATACGGGCGAGGAAGCTGCGTGCCCGCCAGGGCTTTTCAAAGTCGTACGTGTTGGTGCTCATGATGTCGAGTAAGGCTGGTGATTGGTAGCCAGGAGATAGCTACGATTGAGAATATCGCGGAAGTGGATCAGGCCATCGTTAGGAACAGTCTTCATCCACTCCAGTGGTAACCGGCCGCGGGGATCGTCGAAAACAATACGGGCATTATTGAGATTGCCCTATTTCCATTAGTTACTTGTCCCAAGACATGATGATGAGCGACGTGAGCTACCGAGATTGTTGGGAGATGGCGCAATGGAGTGACAAAATAAGGATAGATCAAGGTGTTCCAGATGATTACGAGCACAAGATTGACCCCCAATGAGCCCAACGTAGCAGTACGGAAGGTGAGATCCACGAAGTCTGCGCGCTGCAGCAGGAAACCTTCGAGGAGAGAAAGGGTAATCAGGATCAGCATCAAGTCCATGGTGGATGGCAAGTCCCTTAACCGACGATGGGAAAGATAGCAAGCTCAGGAGCTCGATAATCTGGGGTAAGGGGAAAGAATATATCGTGTGTCCACTTAATGATGATAGCTAACGTTTCTAAATTGAATGACCCCACGGATCGACAGGTTGACCTCGGTTGGAGGGTCGCATGATAACGCCGGTGCCTAATATTTGGCACCGTAAGAATTACTCTTGAATATATGGAGTACAGTATTGGCCATGGGCCGAAATGGATGCCTGGTGGATAAGACAAAGCGATATTTTTTTTGGTTGAGGGTCTCAAGTCATGTCTGAAAATTTTGAATGTAGGACCTATATAGCCCTAATTCTGTGACTCTGCTGCGTTTGTCGTGACCATCGGGGTCGCTACACAATTTGACAGACGCGATCAACAGTTGTACTTCAGCCTTAGAGAGACATAATCAGCGATATAGACGTCATTCTAGAATCAAGCTGCTACATGCAGACCCCAGGTAATGCCGGATGCACAAGGCATTACCGAGCATCCTCCCCGAGATGACAATCTCATGATCGCCCAAGCACCACAAAAGCCCCCGCTCCATGTGAACCCCAACAATGATGTGCAGGGGACAATTTGACTTTGACATGGTAGTCAGGGAGGGTAATCTTCGCGAACATGGTTGGGTGCCGCTTTGCGAGCGACTCAGGGATTCTTCAGTCATTTCTGTTCCCCACTTGGGCGGATCGGCGTTCGCAACGCTTGCCGCATGCGGCAACTATCGTCGTCCCCTAAAAAAAACCCCAGAAGAAGCTTCTTGCACCATGTGAGTACCTCGGTCATTGGCCCTTGGCTCCTGTATACTCATATTCTGTATCACACTTATATATATACACATATACATAGAATAATGATCCAGTTTACTACTTCCAAGCGCCGTTCTTGTCAATATCCATATATCTTGTTCTGTAACCATGTCTCTCGATCAATCTGTCCAACTGCTTCGCCACTGGGGCCAGACGGCCCTCGAGCACCTTCCCCCTCAGACACAAGAGATTCTGCTTCATCCATTAGTACCTAAGGCGTTGGCAGCACTCCTGGCTTTGGGCGTTATACGCAAGGCCAACCGCTCACTGGGTTATTGGACCGCGAATAACTGGCAACGCGCCAAACCCTGGCAAAATGAGCGCGAGCTGGTTTTGGTCACTGGCGGATGCAGTGGCATTGGCAAACAAATCATGGAAGATCTCGCAAAGGCCGGGGTTCGAGTAGTGATACTAGATATCCAAGAGCCTTCCTTCCAACTGCGTACGTCCCTGACTGCTCTAAGGGGCGACCGAGAGTATTCAAGCTAATGCACGGTAGCATCCAACGTCACTTTCTACAAAGCGGATATCACCTCGTCGGAGAACATTCGCAATGTAGCGGAGAAGATCCGTGCAGCGCACGGTGATCCCACCGTCCTGGTCAATAATGCGGGCGTCGGACACGACGGAACCATCCTCGATGAGCCGGAGGCCAAGATTAGACAGACCTTTGAGGTCAACACAGTGTCGCATTTCATGATGGTGCGCGAGTTCTTGCCCAGCATGATCAAGCAAAATCATGGACATGTTATTACAATTGCTAGCATGGCCAGTTTTGTGGCGTTGGGTGAGATGGTCGATTACTGTTGTTCAAAGGCGAGTGCGTTGGCATTCCACGAGGGATTGGGCCAGGAATTACGACTCTGGTATAAGGCTCCTAAAGTTCGGACTAGGTATGTTCTCTCCTGTGTTTCCTTTCTTTCCCTTTCTAAATACTCTGGGAGCTCCGGGAAAGGTGCTAATAAGTCCAGTGTCATTCACCCTCACTGGGTTAAAACCCCAATGATTCAGATCTTGACCGACGTGGGTCACCAGTTCAAGGGACCCATCCTCACGCCGGAAATGATATCTGCTGCTGTTGTGAAACAAATTCTCACCCAGAGCAGTGGACAGGTTATCATACCGAATCACTTTAGTGGGATTAGCCTGATCAGGGCATTCCCTTCCTGGTTGCAGGAGTTTGCTCGCGGAAAAGGGTCAAGCGATCTGAGGGTTTTGCGGGACATACAGGAGGCGAAGGGTATGTAATGGGCCCAGGTGTTGGATTAATTTAATGTGTTCATGTTCTGTATATTCAGTAAGTTAGACATACCAATACAACTATCTATATAAAGTATCGGGATTTGCAGCATCGAGAGTGTAGTATTCGTAAACTATACCTGTAGGCTGAGTATTCCTCAAGATCGTATGTATTTCTGAGTCATGGGTCGCATAATTCATTTTAGACAACCAAGTGGTATTTTCGTAGCTAAGACATGTTGTAGTATATAATGCGTGTGTTATACGTTCAGAAACCAACTATACTGCGTAGACTGATTCATAAGGGGGTTCATTCTTGAAGCCGACAGTATATGTATAAATAGAGACCATAAACGTTCCAGCCGTATCTACAAAGTCTCTCTCAACCAGCTCTTGACTCTCTTCCCCTGCTCCGTCTCAGTCTGATCCCCGATATACAAATTATAGATCGGCGCAACATGACCCTCCCGGTGGCCAACACACAACTCCACGTCTGGGAAGCCCTCCTGCTCAGGTTAGTTAAAGACATCGCGGTGTTCACGCAGGGTAACCAGCTTACCTTCAATTTCTTCACGAATTCTTGGATAACCGGGAAAAGAATCTCGCTTCCGCCCGCGCAAACTAAAATCTTCTGCACCGGAAACGTGGAGTACCAGTCTACCGGCGCAGCAGATAAATCGGTATAGTTATCGCGCTTGGCGGAACCCAGGTAGGCGCTGGCCCATGGTCCTGCTACTGCCGGTGTGATCAAATCCCCCCGAGAATCGATCTCTTGCTCGGAAAAGTCGGTCTCCATGGAGGTCCAGGGAGCGATCATGATTGCGCCCCGGAGGTGTTCGGAGAGGTCCACCGGGGCGATAGCAGGGTGGGGATGAGCCAAGTGGGACAAGACGGCGCCGACAAGGTTCCCTCCTGCCGAATCTCCCCCCAAGAGGATGTGGCCGGGTGCAAATTTGGCCTGGTCAACCACATACCGCAGGGCTTCTACGGCCTGCCGAATCTGTGTGGGATATGTTGCCTGGGGCGCCAATGTGTATGTCAGACTGAAAACCGCCAAGGATTTATTGGCGCGGGCACTGTCTGCGATCAGACGAGCGAAGAACCGGAAATAGCCCAGGTTCGCTGGGAGCGCAAATCCACCGCCTGTGGCCGTTAGCATGTATAATCGTACAGCATGATGCATGTCCCGTAGCACAACATACCGTGATACCAAATCAAGACATTCTCAGCATTGCGGTCTCCGACCCAGTGGCCCAGGGCACCTTGCCCCAAGTCTACCGTGTCTGCGACTTTTCTGGCCTTGCGCACATACTGGTCGTAGATCTTATTCGTGGGGGGCAATACATATCTGTGCGGTTAGCGATCGTCACACGCAAGAGACATCAAATGGAACTTGCTTACTGCATTTGCGCAACGGACAGTCGGCTGGTTGCTTTCCGGAACGCTGCATATCCGACATGCAGGAGCCAACTCTTGGGATAACATGATGAACGCCATAGCCCCGTGAACATTGCCCACACGACCGTGAGGCAAAGTGACACCAGAGCGGGAACAAAGTCAAGTTTCTCCGCGAAGGAAAGGGGAATTGCGGTGTTGAGCATGTTGGCTAGATTGCTGATGCTGGTAGCCTGTCATACTATCGTATGATCCATGTACCTTGCAGCACAAGACCCTCTCTCTATATTTATTGCGAAAATACGTGGCAAGAGCCCCTCTGGAAGGGAAGAATGGCGCCTCATGTCTTCATGTGAGGGATCGCAAAGATTACTGGATTCGGTAAGGATAGACCCCACAGACGATCTTCGGCCCATCAGACATTAGGGTCAAATTCAGATCCTCGGCCTTTTCCCCAGACTGTCGGTTCGGACGATCCTCAAAGTTATTGCCGAAAGCTTTTATAATATAAATCCCCGCGGTCGTCTCTCCTCATTTCTGAAGCTCGCGACAACTTCTCGTTTTGGAAATGAACAACCGAGGCATGTGAACCGTTTGGCAGATATATCCCACCGGATCTCCAGACCATATAAATTGGACCATGGAGTTCCTATGGATCTATCTGCCACCTTAAAGAACTCTGTGGATATGGAGCCATCTTTTGATGTTATCATCGTCGGTGCCGGTATCTCCGGCATCAACGCCGCTTATCGCCTGCAGTCTCAAAACCCTAAGCTTCGCTATGCTATCCTCGAAGCCCGGAACAGCCTAGGTGGCACCTGGGATCTCTTCAAATATCCTGGGATTCGCTCGGACTCGGATCTCTTCACTTTTGGATTTTCCTGGCATCCATGGGACCAGGGAAACCCCATCGCCGACGGACCCTCCATCGTCAAATACATGAACAACGCGGCCGAGAAACATGGCGTGAAGAAGCACATACTCTTCGAACATCGCCTGTTAGGCGCTGATTGGTCTTCGGCCGAAAACACCTGGTCACTAAGCGTCGAACATGAGGGACAGTCCAAGTCATTCTCAGCCCGGTTTATCATATTCGGCACCGGATATTATGACTACCATACGCCTTTGCAAGCCGACATCCCTGGGCTCGATCAATTTCAGGGACAGATCATCCATCCACAGTTCTGGCCCGAGGACCTGGACTATAGCGACAAGAAAATTGTCATCATCGGCAGCGGCGCCACCGCGGTGACTCTGCTTCCCAACCTTGCCCAGAAGGCCAAACATGTTACAATGCTCCAGCGCAGTCCGACCTATATTCTTTCTCTCCCGAACCGGCGGCGTTCGTGGTGGAGCTATATTCTCCCCGTGGCTCTCGATCGCAAAATCCAGCGTCTGAGCTGGCTGCTCACCTCGCGCTTTTTCTTCCTGTTCTGTCAAGCCTTCCCGACCCTCTCCCGCTTCATCCTCCGTCTGTCCGTCCTCCGCCAGCTGCCCTCTCACATTCCACACGACCCACACTTCCGCCCACGATACAACCCATGGGATCAACGTCTCTGTGTCTGTCCTGATGGGGACTTCTTTAAGAGCTTGCATACCGGTCGCGCCGATGTCAAGACCGACACCATCCGCGAGGTCACGGCATCCGGGATCGTCCTGAACTCTGGAGAGAAGTTGGACGCGGATCTGATTATTACAGCCACCGGGCTGAAGTTGCAGATTGCGGGCGGAGCTCGGTCACCGTGGACGGAATTCCTCATTACGTTTCTGAGAAGTATATCTGGCACGGAATCATGTTGCAAGACGTTCCCAATGCCGCCTTCGTCATCGGTTATACCAACGCCTCCTGGACTTTGGGCGCCGACGCAACAGCGCAGTTTATTTGCCGACTTCTTCAAGAGTTGGAGCAACGAGGCGTCAAGGCCGCTGTGCCACGGTTAAGCCCCGCCACTGCCAAAGAGATGCAACCGCGCCGTCTGTTGAACCTCAATTCTACCTACGTGACCAAGGCAGAGCGCGACCTCCCCAAGGCGGCGGACAGGGGACCATGGCTGCCAAGAGATAACTATCTCGATGATATCAAGTTTGCAAAGAAAGGTCGGATCGATGAGGATATGGAGTTTCTGGGTGAGAAGAAATTGCAGTAAATGTATATATAGATCATCGAGTTACAAGTTGTGATTCTTCACGTTCATAGTTATGTCTTACGCCTGCCGAAATGTCATATCCTTTCTTCTGAAGCAACGAACCAGTGCTGTAGACCTTAACCACTTCCTACAATAGAGCTTTCACATAAACAAGACCAAACGTCAAAAGCTCTCCGGCCTACTGACATATGATAGCTGACGGAGATAACTTTAGTTTATCCTCGGGGTTGGACGGTTACACTGATGGATCTGAGGGCGCCACATAGGGCAGCAGCTCCCCATGTCCGGCTGTTGATCAGACCGAGGAAGAAATGCCTCGTTAGCCCGAGCCAGGGCATTAATCCAACATCGGATCTGAGAAGGGTGACTAAGGTCTATTCTAAAGCTTGCAATGGAGCTAGAAGAGGAGCTAGGACCTCCAGCCCCGCGTTTCAATCCATGGGAAGCTTTGGGACTGACATAAGTCGCTTACCCTGGGACGACAACGCGCTCATAACCGCTTACATCATAACGAAGTCACCTCGGAGGGTCAAAGTCTGGTCTACAATGACAATAGGCAACTTGTCAGGGATCAAACTTTATTTTGTTTCTTTGGCGCTTTCCAGGGTCTTCCAGGCGACAGTTACCTCAGCTGTTGGTGTAATGTCAACTTTGCTGGCAAATGTAAGGTTAAATAAGCAACACCCAGGGGTCCTTGAACTCTTTCTCTGACCAACAGTTCTGGAAAAAAGACGCAGAGTCGACAAGTCCAATCAGTGACCGGTTTCACTTGGGCCCAGAGGATCAACCCCCTGGGTCCTGTGGAGCCCCATGCAAAGACCCTATAAAAGGCAATAGGTCACTGCGTTAAATGCTAGGTTCCAGCCCACAACAAGGTGATCCCCAGCGTGGACCCAGCGATATAAGCAACATTCTTGTATGGACCATGGTTCTGATACTATATCAGGGATGGAAGGATATGCGTCTCTTGAAGACGGGCTTTTTCTTTTGGAATGGAAAAAGCCGCGAATCAGGATCAATAGCCGGCAAGCGCTTCTGCAACCCGAAGATTTAACTCTTTTCAACTTGTCCATCAGCTCACGAATAACCTCACTAAATAGGCACCTCGGAAGCAAATATCACGGGCATGAAAGCTAAAATGAGATAGACATAGCTGCACTGAATATGATTGCGTTAGAATCAATCGCCGATATTCTCCTATTCGCTCGAGAATGACATCAGAATAAGTAAGGGTGGTAACGATATGGGTTAGGCTGAATATCTGCCTTCAAGCGCAAAAGACATAAATTTGCTCTAGCTCGGCTGATATCAATGAGCTGCAACTCCCAAAAACACAAACCTCCGCCCATTACACATGTATTTCTTCACTGCCCTTGGGATGGATATATTATGCCCATGAATTTGAGCAATCTCCCTCAAGTAACACTAGTTATGTTGGTTTTCTCCACTGATTAATATGACTTCAATCACCGTGGTACAACCACAGTTCCTATGGGACCTGGCTCCTTCTTTCCCTCAGCTATCATCATGCTTCAAACACCCCACAAATGAGCATCAACAGCTGAGCTTGGAGAACATCAGTCCGTACGACGCATGGCCTAAAGATAGCCATGCCACCTCCTTTGCCATGTGCAGTGCAGACCAGTCAAGCCTCGCTCGTCCACAGCCAGTTTTAGACGCGATGCCTCTGACGGAAGCGACTTTGCCCATTCAGACAACCTCCCACTCCATCAATGGCGAGCCCAAAGGACGTGCACAAAACACGGCCGTTCCGGAGCCACCTGCAAAGGAGCCTTCACACACCTTTACACATCACGACAAGATAAATAAAGACTGGAAGGTAAGACGAGACAAGATTCTGCAGCGGAACCGCCAAGCTGCCAAACGATGCCGTCAGCGAAAGAAGCTCGTGGTAGAAGAAATCGAGTCCCTTGCCGATGCGCATGCCTGGCGGAATAGCGAGCTCCGGATGCAAATCGAACAACTGCGGTATACAATACTGGACCTCCACGGTGAGATACTGAAACACGCCCAATGCGATGACGAGCCAATCAAGCGATATCTTGCGCAGAGGGTTAGAAAAATCTCAGAGGAGCACATAGTCGACTCTGATAGTCCTCAGCCAATAGACCCGCAGCTGTCTTCATCTTCCTTTGCAGCACGACCCGAACAACACTTAGAGGGGGATGGTACTCAGTATGACTCGCAGGGCTTTCCCCATATTTGGCCTTGCCACCATTCAGCCTTAACATCAGCTTCTTCGGATGGACAAACTGTGGACCACAATTTATTCGAAATGATCAGTTATTGAGTGTACCGCCGCCTCGGAAGACTACAATGGGGTCACCAGATGATCTTGCATGCTTAGCACTATGACCCCGAGTACTTCTTGATACATAAGATCTCTTGACATGTATATGACCATCAGTGGTTGGAGAGAAAGACAAAGAGGGAGAAGCGATATAAGAAAAACAGGGGAGCCTTATATGGTCTTACCAACGCTGTCATTGTTTGAAGCGAAGCCTGCGCAAGATGAAGGGAATGACTAGGATTCGGAACACGGACGAGGACCTTTTATATAGTCTTAAGTCATTATTATAAACCTAAAAATTCATGAGCTTCTCCTGAAAGAACATCGAGTAAAGTCGTTCGGGGAGGGTCCAAGGGTAATCTGACACATCTCTGTAGGTACTGTTTCTTAAGATCTATGTCATGAGATTCCATCGGACACTAACCATATCTTGTCTCCATTGTTCTCTTGCTTCCACTGGCTTCGAGCTTCTATATCATAAAACAGATATAGTACTAGATATTATAGTATAGCGTCACATTACAAATGCCATGTAGCGATTCCTCGTCGTCACCCCCGAGATGATAATCACCGCCAAACATCGCTCTGAACAGCACTTTTCACGCCACAAGACGAAGGAACAGTGTATTCTCGGTTAGGGTCACTCTCCCACGTAACGGCGCCATTCTGAACGCGAATAAACTTATACTCGAACGACTGCCCAGCGGGCAAGTTCACTGTCCCCGTCCACAAGGGATTATCTGTAGTGTATCGATCCGCGTTCAATGCGATCGCGCTACTGGGATCCCAGCTCCCAAGCTGAGAGATCGACCCCACAATCTTGATCGACTCACCGTAGACAGTAGTAGCTGTCACATCAAAGGTCACCGACACAGTCGTCGGCTGCTGGCAAGGAGTGTCTGGCGCGCCTGGGTATCCGCTAATGGTCGGCCAGGAGGTGATCACCACGCTGCTGTAGGTGCCTGAGGCGGAAGTCGTGGAGCACGCCGACGGAATGCTGGTGGCAGCGGTCTCGCCCCACGGTGCAGGGACAACCGCGTTTCTTCGGTTATGAGCCGTAAGAAGTGCAGCGTATGACCAGGTAAGGTCGCGGGCGGAGGTCTGGCTTCCGTCCGTCTTGGTAAATTGCTCAGCCATCGAGCCGGTAGAGCCAGCGTAGGTTTGCTGTGATCATCAGCTTCCGCAATCCTGAAAAAATAACCAGAGGGAGGGGTCTCGACGTACGACAATTTGCACATATCCGTCTGCATAGGTCTTGACAGCGTTGACAATATCTTTGTACACCGTCGTGGACGATGCGTAGGTCCCTGTCGCGGCAGAACTGTACAGGGCTTTGAAGAACGGCAGAGAAACATCCGTGATGGCTAACGATCCAATATGATCCCACTGGTACAGCGCGTCATACAACTGCTCTGCAGCGGCCAAGGTAGCCAGGAACCAGGGATTCCCGTTGTAATAGCTGTCTTCAGGGTAGCGACCAATAGCAACAGCTTGGTTCTCAGCGCGACCGGCGTTGATGGCATAGATCGAGCGAAACGAGTCCGTTACCGACTTATGGTTGGCTAAGGCTCTCGCCGAACAAGGCTGGAAGGTAGCATCGTCACACGTCGCCTGGGGATCGAACGTGTGGATACTGCCTAGGACAGTATTGATGTCTTTGCCCGATCGCCCGCCACCAAAATTAGCTTGAATGTAACTCCCAGTCCAGAAAGATTGCAAATAACATCGGACTTGGGGTGCTTGTGAGTCACAGTAGGAGCACGAGGAACCGACACTCTTTGCAAAGCTGCTGCCTTCAACCAAGGCGCGATGAGAAACTGCGACAGTAAAGAATGATGTTCCTTGGACTTCCTCCCAGAGGTCTGTGAACGTTAGCTACTGATAGCTGTGGGCCATCTGTTTGAAAGCTCACCGAACCCAGACTGGCTCCAATATTGGGCCACGTAGGATAGATCATTCCTAACAACAGGCCAAACCAGGTCCGTTGCGATGCTTGTATACCCGTTTTCCTACAAAGTAAGGTAAGCTAAACCCATTGCGAAGAGGTATAGAACTTACAATTAGCCATTCTCCAAATGAGATCATAGCGGTCGCTCGCAAAGCTGGTCCATCACGCTGCGGCCGACCCCATGCGCCTGTGAATGCCGTCTCATCGGCATTGAACTTGGGCTCTCCCAACCCCCCGCTAGACAGAGCACCAGAGGGGTTTGAAACGCCTTGGATACGAGCCTGGGAGCTAATGAACTCCTCGATGATAGGGAGAAGATTGGCATCTCCGCCTCTGAACAGATCGACAAGGGTTTTCATGACGAGACCTGAGTCCCGGGTCCAGGTATAGAAATCTACGGCCAGTAAGTCAAATGAAGTATTGCAGCAAGGCCAAGTCACATACAATCCGGGTCGCTTTTGCTCGGGCTTGCAATCACCACACCTGCGCTTGCGCCCTGCACCGACTGGCCATCTGCGCCAATATTGTTCAGGATTGCCTGGCGAGAAAAATTCGCTTCAGTGTTCAGCCAGGTATCGAGACCGGTGTCCTGTCTAAGGACAGGCTGGAGCGCGAGAACTGAGGACCCGAGGGTCAAGGCCCGGAGACAAGAGGAGAAAGACACCATCTTTGCTTCGACTTGGTTCGCTGATGCGAAGATAATCCTTCCAACAGGGACGATGCACGACGAGTCCTTTTATAATAACCGGCGTATGGTAGCGGCGGAAGGGTTCGGCTCGTTCGTGCTTCCAAACATCACCCGACTGATGTGAACCAGAATTAAATGTGCGGAGCATCAACCAATGCTGGGAGTAATCACCAGGTTGAATTTCCGGAAGCAATTCTGCAGCCAAGGCAAGCTGACTATTTGCTGATAGTCATGCAGCTAGATGGAGCCAAGACGCCACAGCTTCCAATCACACGGCTCATTTCAGGCAGGAAGAAGCAGCCACAAATTGCTTTGGTCCGTGAATTCGCCGTCCCCTGTCTAATAAGCATCTGTAGTGGGCTATTTCGAAGGTCTAGATTATGATAGAGCATGATATAGCAGTTGTGGTTAGCCTCGCTCCCTTTGCACACACTCTCATTTCCAGTCGCCTAGCGGCATTCTCCTATCGACAGAGTCCGCGACCTAATATACCCGGTTGTATGTACCTCTCACGCGAAATGTAACGATCGATAAGACTAAGTGCCCATACGACCTTCATCTACATTGATTCTTGGCTTGAACGAGATATGCTTAACGGTAGTGGGATATCGTGAATTGATTTGCGATCGAAGCCAATTCACAGCTAGCCCTACTTTAGAAGGCGATTTTGCTCTAGCGGAGGCGTTTCTATTCTTCTTTAGGCGGTACAAAGTCACGTCTTCCACTTTAACCGGCACCACTCGAAGCTGTGATGTCCAGGATACCTAGTCAAAGGACCATTCAGGTGTGTATATAGTACGCTAGTATGCGAATCAAGCTCTACAGACGGTGTCTCTGATGCCCGATAAACCTAGGCCTAAGGAGAGAAAAAGTGCTTATTGGAGTGTCAAGCTTTTCTCTCCCTTGCATCCTGAGAGACCATCGAAATGTTCCCTCCCCACTCGGACCAACCTTCGTCTTTCGAATTTTTATTTACTGGGGACCCGGAATCGTATTTAACCAGAAAAGCAGCCTCCATTTCAACTCCACAGCCCTAAGACAGGAAGGTAAAAAAGGAATACGTTTTCCTTTTCCTTTTCCTTCTCAAGAAAAAGGGTGTAGCAGCTACAATATCCGAGTTCAAACTAATACATGATTGGCACGAGTCACGCGTGACGAGTCTCCTGTCGCCTCAGAGGTTCTGGGCAGTTTTCCATCTGCAATCTCTCTCATAATACCTGAGAGAGGTTAAATCATGAACAGCTCATACTTACTTCGGTTCGTGCTTTAATTACGAGAGCCAGAGCGGCTCTGGGCGTAGTTCTATTTCTATAGTGACTCTCATACATGTTCCCTCTATGCTCGACCCGAGAACATCTTCTTTTTAGTAGCCAGGATCACCTATAGAAAACCCGATGTACAATTCCTCTAGTGTTCAATGGGAGGTGGCGTCCAGTATATTACGTGCTACACGTACAGTAACTCAACATCGTTCTTACGCGCGGTTTGCGTTCAGGATAGAAGTCAGCGACTCGACGCATGAACAGGTTTTGGCTAGTTGATAGAGCCTACGCAGCTACAGTATACGGGATAGCTCATTGCTTATACACTAGGAACCCATAGGTCTCGAGACCCGTTATCTTGCTGACTTTCTCTGTCCCTGATGTAGATAGACAAACAATTTCATCTCCCTTTTCGGGGCTACCTTGCCGGTGGAGCTGATATCGGGCCGTGGTCGGTCTTGTCGTTCCTGGTGGTCCTGCTGTTTGCCCTGGTAATATGATTGTAGTAGATTCTTTCAATTAGGAACCGTGGAGTTAAGAAAAGAGGTGTATTGGCTCCCTGTATTGCCTAGATATTCTCTGTAATGTGCATAAGTCCAAGTCATTAATCAGCCATCGCAACGACGGAAATTTATCAACCTGAAAGAGCTACCAAAGTATACTGAACCCAGTATCCACAGGTTGACCACATGTCCAGCACGGCCCGGTCCGGATGCATAGCGTGGCTGTGGCAATGCAGAGAATACAGGTGGTGGTGGTGGTGGCTGTCGGACTACGGCAGTGCAGTGCAATATCACACAAGGTCAGTAGTTAGAAGAGCGAAGCCTGTGAATGATGGTGGGTTACATTGGCGGTGTGGATGGCCTATCCTACCTGTTCTAATTTTTGAGTTAGTGACATTGAGCAGATGCCAAGTGCAGGAGACCTTGAGGATTAAGAGTGGGGAGGTAAAAGACCCCTCCACAAGTAGAAACAAGGGAAGGCAATGCAAGTATTACATGGCATTAGTTAACCATCTTCTCCTCGCGTTCACATTGCCTAGTCCTGGTGGAATGCCAATGCCATGGACCGGCCTTTCGGTAGATTATCCATACGCAACGCAGAGCGACATCAGACTCCAATGGTAACCGGGGTCTCCGGATAGTTCTCAATTATCACAAGCACGTATAACGCTTGGCTCAGTCGGCTGTCCAGTGCATGTAAGGATGCCCGATTGACTAATCACAGGAATTGGGAAGGCGTAGGTTTGCGCTACAACCTAGGCAAACCCATAAATTTGTCTAGCTCATGAGAGGCTTGCCTCATTGAGTTTCGTCTCCGAAGAGAAGGTTCAGTCTCCTGGAAGTTCCTGAAGAGACGGTGGATCCTGTGAGTCAGGGCCCTAACGGCGAGGTCTTCTGCCGAATTACGCCCAGCCCTAATGAATCCTTTTCCCCGCACTATCATCCATTCCCCCCGCGTTCTATGCGCTTGACAATCTGCAACCTGCAATGATCGTTCACCAGTCATTTAGCGCTATGAAGGATCTGCTGACTTCTTCAGTCGGTAGCATGACTGGCTCTCAGAGTGCTCCCTGCCCACCAGCCTCGGTTCACATGGAGATCGACTCGGGCGTCTTTGAAATCAACACTGAATTAAACTTCCACCTTCTCGAAGAATCCTTGTCCACATTACCTCGTGGCCTTTCTATCAGGGCAGGCTAGTTACTACGGGCACAGTTCCGTCTGCCTCACCGCTAACAATGCTGACTTACGCGGGGTTCTAGCGTCGTATTCTGCGGCCTATATACGATGCTGTACAGACATTTTGCCGAGGAATGCCAAGGGGTCGTTATCAATCCTGGAGGAAGTTAGAGTGTTGCAATGCCAGACTTTTTAAGCGAGTATACATGTATAAATAGACCATGCTTTCCCGGCTTCGTAAAGTGTCAATCAAGGCCGTCAAGATGATCTTCAAGCCCTACCTACTCTTTCTTTTGTCTCTCCCCACCGCACTAGCAGCTCCAGCCAAGAGGGACTCGCCAACGGTGACCATCTCCTCCCCCTCAGCCACGATAGTGGGGAGCTCTGGTAAGATCGAGCGCTTTAATGGCATCCCTTTTGCGCAACAGCCAACGGGCTCTTTGCGCCTAAAGCCACCCCAGGCGCTAGAGTCCCCTCTGGGAACAATCACGGCTACCGGGATTGCGAAGGCCTGCCCGCAGTTCTTTTTCACCACGGATACCTCCCAGTTTCCGAGCTCGGTGCTCGGTCAGCTCATTAATATTCCGCTCTTCCAAAAGATCACCAATGCTGGGGAAGATTGTTTGACTCTCAATGTCCATCGGCCGGCCGGAACAACCGCGGAAAGTAAGCTACCCGTTCTCGTATGGATTTTCGGCGGTGGGTTCGAGCTTGGATCGTCAGCCATGTACGATGGGGCGCCCTTGGTCTCCAGTTCAGTGGACCTGGACATGCCAATTATCTTCGTGGCCATCAACTATCGCGTCGGTGGGTTTGGCTTCCTACCCGGCAAGGAGATCCTCAATGATGGTTCGGCCAATTTGGGTCTCCGGGACCAGCGACTCGCTTTGGAGTGGATCGCCGATAACATCGCAGCTTTCGGTGGTGATCCCGAGAAGGTAACCATCTGGGGTGAATCGGCGGGATCCATCTCCGTCTTTGACCAGATGATGCTCTATGAGGGGGACCACACCTACAAGGGCAAGCCGCTGTTCCACGGCGCCATCATGAACTCCGGGTCGGCCGTTCCCGCCGACCCAGTCGACGGAGTCAAAGGGCAAGCCGTCTATGATGCTGTCGTGGCTAGTGCCGGCTGCTCCGATGCTTCAGATACCCTGCAATGCCTGCGAGAGCTCGATTACACGGACTATCTCAACGCCGCCAACTCCGTCCCTGGCATATTGAGCTACCACTCTGTGGCCCTGTCGTACCTCCCTCGCCCAGACGGAAAGGTCCTCACCGATAGCCCTGAAGTACTCGGCAAGGCAGGCAAGTACGCCTCGGTGCCTTTCATCATCGGCGATCAAGAAGACGAGGGAACAATATTCGCCCTGTTCCAACTCAATATCACCACCACGGACGACATCGTCGACTACCTATCCAAGTACTTCTTCTACGGTGCCTCGCAGGATCAGCTCCAAGAGCTCGTAGGCACATATCAAACAATCACGGAGGACGGGTCTCCGTTCCGAACAGGCATCTTCAACAACTGGTATCCGCAGTTCAAACGACTGGCCGCAATCCTGGGCGACCTAACATTCACACTCACCCGGCGTGTGGTCCTGCAGATGACAAGTGATGTCAAACCCGACGTTCCCAGCTGGTCATACCTCTCCTCGTATGACTACGGCACCCCGATCCTGGGAACCTTCCACGCCAGTGACCTCCTACAGGTCTTCTACGGCATCCTGCCAAACTACGCCTCCAGGTCGACACACGCCTACTACTTCAGTTTCGTGTACGACCAGGATCCGAATTCAAGGAGAGGCAACTTTATGGAGTGGCCGCAGTGGAAGGAGGACAAGCAGCTGATGAACTTCCAGGCTTATTCGGGGAAGCTGCTCAAAGATGATTTCCGGTCCGATACGTATGAGTTCATTACTAAGAATGTGGCCTCGCTCCATATCTAGTGGATGATTGTATATAGTTTGACGCTGTGTCTGACGATGATAAGTAATGTATATATCGGTGTAATGGCAATATACCCGGAACCAGCTAGCTCAATTGGTTCATGATATCGGAAGCATTGATAGCACGATATAGACGCAGTGCAATAACATTTCTTCGTAACTTCTAATGACTGTTGTACAACCCGCTTACAATGACAGCTCGGGCAATTGTGGTATCACAAGTTAACCTCTATCTACAAGACCATCGCTCTATACATTACAATAATTTTCATGTCCTCATGATTATCGAAATCAAGTCCATGCCGACCAGCTCAATCCATCCCGATACTGCAGCCCAACCAGCGGTTCCTCGTTGGAAAGGATATATCCGTCCAGACAATGATCATACGATACCTTAGGTTGCTTCTGGTAAAAGATATCAAATCGTGGGTGAAGCGCGTCTGTCAGACTCTGCACAGCACCGTCAGGATGAATTACCTTCCACGGTTCGATACAGGTGGAACCCTGGCAGGTTTTCAGAACGAGAAGCAAAGCATCGAGACGAGTGAGAACCGCCTGCAGGGGCCTCTCGAGGAGCTGGGAGGTCGTGTTCTTGGGTGTGTAAATGTTGTTGATTTGGTAAGGGTCGGCCTGGGCTCATTTAGTATAATTCACTAGGACAGGAGAATTGCAACGACGTACTGTTAGGTCATACAGCTCGTGCTCGCCGTGGCACCATACAGAGTAGTAAAGATTGTACCCCTCACCGAGAATACGGACAGACTTGTAGGTATTGTTCGGCATGTGTGTATCTCCATCTGGGCCTGTTGGTGATTCGATTAGCTCACATCAAGGGTGTAACTGGGAAGCGTGAAAAAGCCCCTTACCGATCCTAGAAAGGTCACCCTCCAGAACGGCACTGCCCCAAAACTCCACCGTAACATGCTCATGGGAAATTGATGCCGACTCTCGCTTGATCGGCAATGGCGTGCCGTCGAAATCGTCGCGCAGCGGCAGGCCGGCCAATTCAAAGAATGTTGGGGCCAGGTCGATATGCGTCGAGATGCTGTCCTCGGTCTTTCCGGCGGGGATGCCCGGGCCTCGAATGAAGAAGGGGACGCGGATGTCTTCCTCGAAACCAGTGGTTTTTCCCGGGGGCATACGGTGCTGACCGATGTGAAATCCGTTGTCGGAGGTGTAGATGATGTAGGTGTTGTCGATCTTGCCACTTTCCTCGAGACGAGATACCAGTTTGTCGACCAGTTCGTCAACTCCCTGCAGGGCACGCAGTCGCTGGCGATAATAATGGTCTTCGTAGTCAACTACGGTTTGGTTCTGCAGGGCAAGGTTGGATACCCAGCTAGCTCCGGTGCGCTGAAATGGTCAGTAGACCCCTTCCTTGGCTCAGAGAGAGTATACGTACGTTGAGTGGGTTGAAGTTAGGAGTTCGGGGCACCTTGACATCCGGGAATAAGTGCCGATGGCGAGGCGCAGGAATCGGCTCAGTCATGATACTTGCGCCAGTACCCATGAGGTTCGGGTCAACGTTTGAATGAGGAGCAATCGGCGCAACAGCCACGAAGAAAGGTCGATCACTCTCCAGCGCATCATCCAGGAATCCCAGAGCCTTGTCGGTGATCACGTCGGTCGTGTAATGACCTTCGTAGTTTTTGGGTGGTTCGCGATTGCGCTGGTAGGTGGAGTTGTAGTACGAATAGGTGTGCGGGTCGAGCAGGAAGTCTGACCCGTTGAAGCCCTTGGGGAACGGATTATTGTAGGTGCTCAGGCTGTGGGCGTTCATGAGCTTCCCGGTGTAATAGGTGTTGTAACCAGCATCCTGGAACCACACGGGGAACCAATTGTCATTGAAGCCTTGCGAGATAAACTTCGGATATCCACCTATTCATACTTAGTATAATCCGCATGCCATGGGTTAGATAGTCACGTACCCCAGGGTGGGCTCACGTCCGTCACATTGGTATTATGAGCCTGACGTCCAGTCCACAGACTGACTCGCGAAGGACAGCAAAGAGATGTGGTGACAAAGTGATTTGCGAAGTCGGTACCCTTCTCCTTGATCCGACTCAGGATATGCGGGGTGTATGCAGTCGAATTCAATTGAAGATCTTGATCATCAGTCATGATAAAAAGGAAATTGGGCTTCTTGGCGACATTTCTCTGCAGGATTTGTTGCTGTGGGAGAGCCTCTGAAACCGCCAGAAGGCCCGACAGGGCTGCAATACTGGAGAGCTTCATGATGGCTGGACTGAAGTTGTAGCTGGCATGGGAAGCTGTACAGAATCTGCGACTGGGCTCCATAAATATATCATCAGCTCAGATGTGGGGAACAGCTCGCATGCGGGGGACAGCCTTGGGGGTCCACAATCGCGATTGCGATTGCGGGCGACGGCATGATGCCATCAAACGATTTGCCGAGCTGGGCGAGCGCCGCACGTCTAGGAACAAGCATACATCGGGAGTGAAGCGAATCCAGAGGTGAAATGCCAATCAATATTGCCGTGCTGTATGTAAGTTAAAGTTCGGACCCACCAGTATGAGTGTTCGGCTACAGCTATCGGTATGAGATCTCAAAAGCTCTGCAGATGCAATAGTATATGGTCGGTACAAGGTTGACTGCCCAGATGACCTTCAACAAGGGATTTTTCAACGCGGTGGACCTTCAGAGATTCTTAATTTAGCGGATATGGCATCATGATCATCCAATAAAGGGGGGCCATTTGATGATCGTCTCTTTCCCGCCGTATCTGAGCATCTTCATGGCAAATGCATTCTCACTGATTTAGGGTTGTCAACAGTCACGCCCTCGCCTCCGAACAAGTACCTCCTTCGTTCGGTACACCAGATAAATGTTTGTTATATAAATGGGAAAGATAATAACATCACATGTCCCTATATAGTTGGCGTAATAAAGTCAAGAGTTTTGCTGTTCTGACACAAAGTTGTTGGTTGAAGAAACGGAAAGTTCCTTTGCTCCACAGTGGAGATTTGGCGTCAGATTACGTGCTTGGTTCTAAGATGAGCTCATCCTCTACAATGTCTTATTTTTCTGTTCTTTATTCTCTAGGCACGGAAATATTCGTAGATGGTGGTGATATGCATGGGCAAGCTGGGAACTACTTAGGATGTACGTACGTACGTAACTATCTTTAATTATTGGTGAGATGCATATGATATCTTATCTATGCAAGGTACGGCACCATAAATCGAATCGCTAGCGCACCCGACCTGTCTAGCTAAGAGAGCCTTTGAGGAGACCACCAAACTAAATATTTTAACGCTTCGCGAATATCGTTTCGCATTCGCTTTTTCCTTTTCCTTTCTCTTTGTCTTCTTCTTCGTCTTTAAGATTGTATTGTTGTCCTGCACATCACCATTGGTTAGGTACAACCCTCAGGCCACCCATAACTGTTGCAATCAGGTACGCGGCATCGCACCAAAAATCTCTCCCCTTGGAGGAAGCCTGCAAGCTAGGGGCGATGTTCAGGACAGAATGGCTGGTTCCTGCGCCCTTGACATGTGCATGGTCAAGAATACGGATTACGGGGAATGATCATAAATCAAAGTTGAGAGGCGTCAATGCACCAAACATAGCTGAATAAGTTACATAACTAACATCACATTACATCTCCACGTAACAGGGTATATGGCGCACCGGTCCGTTCGCTTACTTCCGGGCAGTCTCCTCGTCCACACTCACGCCACTCGATTCGACATATTTGCTCTGCGGCAGGTTGTTCAACTCGTCTTCCCTCCGATCCAGCTTGTAGTTGCTCAACCAGAAGCCAATAGCACCAACGAAGGCCAGGATCGTCACCACCATATAGTTATACACCAGCAGGGGATCCTTGGACAAGCCGACGAAGGCCTGGCCGATGGCTGAGGAGAAGGCGTTCATGAAGAGCGCGACGGCCTGTACGATCGACCGCATGTTCTTGGGCGCCTTGGTGAAGGCATACTCGAGGGAGGTGATGGAGGCAAAGATCTCCGAGATACCACCGAGGATGTAGATAATCGCCTGGGTCCAGACGGAGATGGGCGAGTACTTTCCATATTCATCGAGACAGTAGTTGGCCTCCTTGCCGCAGGGGCCTTTCACGTAAATGTAGTGTTGGATGACCGTGGCCGCGATCATGGAGCAGCCGGCGACGACGAACCCACACGTGATTCTCTTGATGGGGGTAAAGTTGAATCCCAGACGGCGGAAGCCAGGGTAGATGACCCGATCAAAGATCGGAATGCAAATGATCAGGGAAAGAGGGTTGAGGTTATTGATGATATCGTTGGGGACGCCACCAAGGTGCATAGTGGCCGCTTGAGATGTCAAGTTGTTCAACATCTGGTTGTAGGCGAGCCTGAACAACGCTCCATTAGTATGGGGGAAGCAAGCGACAATGGGGGAAGACATACAGAAGAGAGGGTACCACAGGAACACTTTGCATGCCTTCAGGCCACGAGCAACTTCGTCGACCCATTCGTCGTCGAAAGTCATCCACTGAGGCCGATTTGGGCCCAGAGCACTCGGCTTGACCGCGTCCCAGAATGGCTTGTCGTTGCGTTTGAACCTGGTTGGTCAGTATAGCTTTGGCCCGACGGAACACGTGGGGACACTTACAGCCGCGCCGGATTCAACGACCACCGCCCCTTCATCGCCAGCTTCCAGAGCCGGAACGCCTGTCCGTAGACGGAGCCTTGTGGTTTCACCCGGTAGTACTTGTTCCGGCAGAAGAACAACACCGTCGGGCACCACAGAAACAGGCATGTTGGCAGGAAGTATGACAACCAAAACCCAACATATCTCTCGGCATAGACCATGCTCACTTGGCCCGTGATGGAACCGATGTTGACAGTCAAGTAGTAGTACAGGTAGATGCGCTGGACGGTAATGGCGGGATCCACAATCACTCGCTCCCCTGAGGCAAGGGTCTTAATGTATGGATATTCCTCGCGATATTGCTCAGCGATGAGGGGCGAAATATTCGATCTGGCGGGCATCAGTATATAGAACCTCGGCGTGAGGAGGATTGGTAGAGGCCTTACTTGAAACCACCCGTTCCCATACCCATGATGATCAGACCGATGGAAAAACACGCGATCGCGCCATTGGGGTGGGAGATCACGCTGGGAATAGCGGAGATGACCAGGATCAAATGACCGAGCAAAGCGGCCGCGATGGAGTACATGATCGTGCGGAATCGACCCCAGTATTGATCGGCCAGGAATGCACCAGCCATGGGCATAATGTAGGACCAAAAGGAATTGACTAGACGGTCAGGACTCACTTGGACTATCGATACAGGGCATGCGACTTACACAAGGTCAAACCAGTGGAGGCCTGTTGGCCCATATCCAGCGCTCCCGGTACTCGTGAATTATCATAGGTCGCACCAGTGGAGGAGCCTGCCGGCATGGGGCGCTGGATAAAGTTGACGACTACTGCATGTCAGCAAGCGATTTCTGGGAGGATAAGCCAATGGGGAGAGACACACAAACGGCCGTCGTTCCATAGTAGGAGAATCGTTCACACAATTCCACAAACGCCACGGTGTATGCGGTCCATGGGATTTGTCCGCACACTCGACGCAGGGTTCTCAATTCCTCGTCGGTCGGATAGGTCTTCTGGAGATCGGTATCACCGGCGGTTGCGCCCACGACTGTGGTGGCCGGGACCTCTTCTATACTCGGCGTGATCGCCAAGTCCTTATCAATAGAGGCGGGCTTCTTCTCATCCAGGTGGACATCATGCAGGTTGGCCGTCGCTTTGGCAACCTCGACCGTCTCCGTGGGGTCGGAGGAATTCATGGTGGAGAGTCGAGCAATGCGCGCAGACAAAACGAACACAGAGGGGGGAGATATGTGTATGTGACTGTGGTCGAGATAGAAAAGAAGGAAATGGAAGACGGGGAGAAGATCCAGGCTTTTAATACCATTGGTGGTTCATGTGGGACGAGAATTAGGATTTGGGGGAGGGTGCGTGGTAAAGAACGAGTGAGAGGGGAAATCAAGTGTCAAACCAAAGTCACCCAAAATAATAATAATAATAAATCATAAAAGCGAAAAAAGAAAGGAAAAAAAAAAAGGCAATTGGGATGGTTTATCGCGTGCCATGACCCATGCCGGTCCAATTGCCACTCGTGGTTTAGATTAGCCTACTACGACATGCCAATGACTAGTAAGTACGTTAGTATCGACTTCCATACACCTTCCATCCCGAGTAAAGTAGGTCGTCTGGTCCTATCTTCTATACGATCCAAGGCCAGCCACGGAGGATTATCTCAAACCAGTCACTGGTCCCCAACATAAGACCACCCGTTGATAACCGGGAAAATCCCCAGTGGCCTTATGCCAGATGGACAAACCTTCATCATTGAAAATGGGTGACTGGACGAGACATCAAATGGTCGGCTTGGCTCTGGCACTTGGGTTCGGAACCACCCGACCGAGTTAGAGGGCAAGATAGAGAACTTTGAACCGAATGAAATTACGCGACGATAAGCGGATTAGGGACCCAAACAAAAACTGTCTGACCGCAGAGAAAGAAGCACCAGCGGAGTATAATTCACCAGTCGCGGGAAGGAACCATGGCTTGGCAGCTTGCTTGGCTGGTAGGTTGGAGTGCAACCTCAGGCCCTTGGCACCCCAATCATCCATGGGTGCTGTAGCTCCTATCGCTCACAATAGACGGGGTACTCAGGGCATCCTATCTTCGAGATGAAGCCTGGAGTCGTTCTACTGGTGGGAGGTTGGCCATGCGGCTGAGTCAGCCACACCTGACTTGGACGGTTTTACCCTTTCCGTGCGTCTACCCCGGACCATCAGGCTTAAACTCGACCACGCGATGTTACCTTGCTAGAAGCTAAATCCCGACATTCCAGTCAATCAGAGCCGATCAATGTATTTTCTCTTCTGGAGAGCAGGAACTCTGTCTCGACTACTCATACCAACACTAACACTAAACTGTCCATGGCAGGTAAGTGACTCGAGTAGGAAGGAGTAGGCTACCTTACGATGGGGCGGCCACATGATTGGAAATGACTTGGATTACACCATTTTCTCCCTGGATCTCGTTCTAATCTCGCTTCTTCCGACCCCACCCGTCGGATTCCCGAACTTGGCCATTCTTACATTCTCTCGGCATGATCTTGGCAGGCAAAACGGATGGGAAAAAAAAGGAAGATGGGCCGTTCATGTCATCCAAACCTCGTGGCCATGGATATCATGATACAGGATCACCATGGAGGTCCAGATAAAGTCAAAAGATAGACTACTGGGGTGCTTCTCCATCCCTGTCCATGTCGTTGGTTCTCATTATTAACAGAATGCGACCGGGAAATCTAATCTAATCATTTCCCCAGACGGAGCACCGCTTATTATGTAAAAGGAACCCAGTGACAGGAACCGTCATTTTGCCCCCCAAACTCCAAGCTCCCAGCAATTTATTAGGTAACGAAAATGAGATTTTGATATATATGAGTAGCTAGGTACGGAGGACCTAGTATATATTCTTTATAGACTGGGATGAACCTCGGCATCGTCGCCACCATGTGTTTTCCTTTTCTTTGTCGGCCTCGCCGACCTCTTTGTCGGACCTTTGCGACCAAAAGAAACTCTCTTGGCCATGCTTAGCCATGTCTTCTTCCTCCCAGGAGAGGTGGAGTCTACCCCATTGGGTGCTTGAGATTGGTGTCACTGGTCGCTCGCCAATGAGACCGAGTACATTAGTACGCCGCACGGGTCCTCGCTCCAAGGGGCGCTCAGCGTGGCGCTTGGATACAGAAAGAGAAGATAAGGTTCGGTCTCGCCAGTTCTTTGTTTTTTGTCTTCGAATCCCTGGAAGTCTGGTCTTCTGTATGTAACGTTCCTACCTACTTGAATTTTTGAGTTATCTAGTTCCGAAACAGCTTTTTGGGTACCTAAAGTCATGCGGGAGTGCGGGGAAATATCCGTCGCTGGACGAAGACCCTGGTCATCAAGAGACCATTTAATATACGACATCTGTATCCAATCCCAACAGCTTGGATCCTGCAATTGGTCTCTACATTCAACACCATTTCTCGTATTTCTTCTCCATCCATTGCATTTACATAATGACGTCGTATCGATCAATGTACCTACGATGGATTCCTCTAATCCCTCATTCCTCACCCAGTACTGCTACTTACACTACAGGCCGTGATCAAAAACAGATTCTCCACAGTCCCGAAGCCTTTCTCGTGCGTGAGATAGACGTATCAGTGGTGACTGGCGCGATTTGACTGGTGCCCGCTCGATCGACATTGTTGGATCCTCCAGCGGAGATACTTTTTCGTCAAATATGGTTATGAGATTAGAATGATCAACCAACAGGGACTGGCTAGGGTGAATTCTGGCCTCGTTCTAGACTGCGACTCCCGCATCCATGACAGATCACATGCAATCTCTGCAAATGATAATAATCATGCCCCACAGAAATTCATCCGTGGCTATAGGAGGTGTAGCTGGAGGTCTTCTCTATGAAAGCTATACCGAGTCGAAACAAAATGGTGTGGAGAACGGGACGGGTGGAGTAGTAAGTAATGGAAAGAAAGATTAAAAATTAAGGAAAGAAAAAATAATGACCGACGCAGGGATCGAACCTGCAATCTCTTGATTCGTAGTCAAGCGCCTTGCCATTGGGCCAGCCGGCCGGGTGATTGGAAAATTCTTTGTAATTTAACTTTATGAAGGAAAATCAGTACATTGCTACGCAGATCCATCTAAATCACAGTTCAGTGTCCGTTACTTCTAGTTTTTGTTTCAAAGAAAAATATAACTATGTACGTATATATTCTCTTCATTATATGTAGTTATAACATTACAATGTAAACCCTTCTGCATCCTGAAAAGTTAATTCTGGTGGCGATGCTAGATTAACGGGTTTGCAAATATATACTTTTGGAATAATAAACTAGCAACCCTAAAATCAGTCTACTGCCGGTTGAACTATATCTCAAGGTTAGCATCGGAGTATTCAGTGATATCTGCTCACGTTATTTTATAAAGTTTCATGTTGTCAAGTGAGAAATCGATTTGTTTAGACTTTGCTGTAAATGGTCCTCGGATAGCCATTTCCCCCAGAGCAATGATGATAATGCAAACATCACTCTGAAGGACCGATGAGTGTCGATGGCCCCTGACAGCTGTGCCTTTGAGATACAATTTTCCCCTATATTGGGCAAGATCCGATCGTCCAACTGTGTCCTGTAAGCATAGCCATTCTACCGGTATGTCGACCAATAACTTCACAAGGCAGAGCGGACGTCTTTCCTCGAACCGATAGATATATGACCTTGTAGGTACATAATGACCCTGCTGGCCTCGAAGGAGCCTATCTATAACTTCAAGCCAGGAAGCTCCTTTTTACACCAATATGACCTCCTCTCTCCCTTTATCTAGGGTGGCTCTAGCCCATAATATTCAATTTTTTGCACATTAGATAGTAGTGAAAGGCCAGCAACATTGAACTAGGCAACACCGAAACTCCAACAGTATGGCAAGACAGAAAGCATCAAGGGATGCCCTGCGTGCCTCCATCTTCAGGTCCCAATCTCAAGATGAGATACGGTAATCGAATCTCTTCCGCTTGTCGTTAGAAACCCGTGCACTTCCCTCTCAGATGCCGGACGGGATGATTGTCTGGATGATGGAATAAACTAAAAGTGTTCAAGAGTATAAAAGCTCGTGGTCGGTAATTGTTGGGCTTGTGTATCCATGTTGTCCCTTGTTAAGTGAAGGTGGGTTGAGTGGGCCTTTGCAATAAACATATATATATATTGCAAAGATGGAAATAGAAGACCTGGTAGAGAGAGATCGGGTTATATAGTACTCCGTACTGGGAGACGGAATCATAGTCGAGGAAGCGAAAGAGGACGGAATAACTCCCTGCTCCGGAACCATGGGCAGAATGCGGGGAAAAAAAGTGTCAGTGCTCCTTCATTACCCCAGGTCTTGCTGCATTAGCGGTCCTGGTGGAGATGGCATATCCATTAATAAGAGAAATGCCGATGATAGGCTGCATATCGCCTCTCCTGGTCTTATCCACGAATCACCGACGATAGAACCTCCGAGTTGCGAGTCTTTATCAATTTTAGAGCCGTCCGTCGCGTCGGAGCGATAAGAGTCCGTTTCGTTCCGTCGCTTCTCCTCACTCTCTGCATCATGGATGCTATGATCGTGGCTTCACCACTACCGCCATGAATTCCACTGGTCGTGTATGCGCGCGATGCGCAAAGATTGTACGTTACATACTGAAATCCAGATAATGTCATCGCTGTTGACAGTGAATAGAAACAACGCTGTGACGGGGATGCCCCCTGTTCCCGCTGCGCTCGTACGTGTATCGCACATTCAAGATGGAATGACTGAGCTAATCTGGCCTCCTGTTAGGCCTAGGGCATATCTGCGAACCCCAACGCCCAGGCGGAAAACTAGATCCCAAGACCATAGCCCATCGACGCCCTCGAGCATCCCGATCGCGCGGCGGTTGCCTGTGCTGCAAGGCGAGGTAAAACCACCTACACGAAACAAGAGCTACTACGTATTAGCGCGGGTATTAACTTTCAGCAGGAAGAAGAAATGCGACGAGATCCACCCTCGATGCAGTGATTGCCGCCGCTTAAACCTCCCCTGTCAATGGAAAGCTTCCCCGTCATCCCCAAGCTCCAGCCACCCGTCGCTTCCCCCCTCTTCCGAAAGCAGTCTATCTCTAGCAACCCCAGATCCGATCTCTCCTTCCGATCATGCCGTGGATGATCCGATAGGAAGCTCATTCCCATGGCTGGCCGTGGAGGAGATCATCGTCCCCGTCGCATCGCCCTGCGGATCCGCCAACCCTTATCTGCACAATGACGAAGAGCGCTCGCTATTCAATCACTATCTACATATCGTAGCGCGCTCATTATCGCGGTCCGGGGATCCTGGTGGAAATCCCTTTCTGTCGATCTTGCTACCGATGGCAGCCAGTTCAGACACGGTGACTAGTGTGATTCTAGGCTTGAGCGGTTGCCATTGGAAACGTGTCTACCCAGGCATCTGGAATCGCGCATTAGCGCGCCAGGGAAAAGGTATGCATAACCCCGCGGTTGGATCCAGTGAAGCTAACCCCAAACAGCATTGGCGCAAGTCAAACAACTTCTATCAACGGCAGACGGCCAATCCACCCTAGAAGCCTGCACAACGGTGCTACTCCTCTGTCTAACCGAGCTATGCGATGGCAGTTCTCATGCGTGGGAGTGGCATCTGAAAGCAGCTAGTGCACTCCTTGCTTCAGTGGGAGACAGTAGCCTTGAATCGACACTGGAAGGGAGGTTCTGTCTGCAGCTGTTCCGATATCTGGACTCCATGTCGACGATATCCCGCTGCAAGCCACCGCTTCTTCGGGAGGATGCGAAACTCACTGACCTTACCGCGAATAAGTCCATTTGCAGTCTCTCGTCTGCCCCCGTAGATGCTGTCTCTGGGATGGTCCCGGCGTTGCTCGAACTTCTAGGTATGGTCAACTTGCTCGCGGCACACCGTAGCCGTCGCGTTGATGAACTCTCCGAGCTTGGGTTTCGAACGGCTGCCTCCCATGTTCAGTCTCAGTTGGACTCGTGGAGAGCGGAATATGACAGCGCTGCGGGTACGGACTACGAGACAGATCAAGTTACTACGGCCTTTGAATGGGCGGTACGACTACGCCTGCATCAGGTGGTTGATGGGTATGATCCGCACCACGAGATGGTGGAAACCGCGGTTTCTCCTATTCTCAATGCTGTGATGACCATTCCATATGGTAGTCCTGTAGAGGGATGTTTACTTTTCCCGCTGGTAATTGCTGGGGCTAGTAGCACAGATGTTGAGAGACAGATGTTGGTCAAGGAAAGGCTAATGGTTATGGAGAATACTTTGGGATTTGGACATATTTCGCACGCCCGACAGTTATTGGAGACTGTATGGGCGGATGAGGCTGATTGCAATTGGGCCAGGGTGAGATATAGTTTGTTCCCCGGGATGGTATTTGTATGAGACGTTGTATAAATAACGAAGTGATGCGATGGAAATCATATATTGTAAATAATCAATACATAAGACGTTAACTTCATTTATCTACTGTGCAATCGCGGCGACCAACTCATCCAAATGCTTTTGCATGTCGTATCCACAAACTTCCTCAATCGTCAACTTCCCAGGCCGATCGGCTGAAGAACTCCAACCAATGCGTTCGCTGAGATCTTCTCGAGCCCTAAAGCTAGCTTCCTGCACACGGGTGGCTCTCGGCTTGCGCAGCTTTTCATATAAGCCAAGTCCTTCGGCGACGCTGTATTGTTCGCGGAATGTGCGGTGGAAAACCAGGCCTAAAGCGCCGGCATCTTCGAAAGCCATACAAGACCCTTGGGATTGATCCGGCATCATGGGATGGGCTGTCTCTTAGTACGATCGAATCTTCCATCAAGAGGAGGAAAGAAAAAACATACCAGCATCACCGAGAAGACAAACCTTGCCCTTAACCCAGTACGGGTAAGGCTCATGTCGATACACTATATCGTTAGGAGAACCGTCCGAAGTAAAAAGAGGAGAGGATACATACATCGCCACATTTTAATATCCTCCGCATTTAACATCAGCTTCTTCATCCTCGGATCCAAAGCGGGGAACGTATCCACCAGTTGTTGGGGCGTAGCGGAGATATTCCATCCATCTTCACGGAGTTCATTATATGCTGCCGGGTAGAAGCAGTAGCAGCTTACGACCTCGCCGTTGCTACAGGGAGACATGACAATCTTGTCGATACCGAACCCGCCCCAATACTCGATGGCTTCATTGGAGATATAATCGTCGAGTCCGAGGGCGCGCAGTTTATCGGCACCGATGATGCAGCGGTAGCAACACGAGGTGGACATGGTGAAATTGGGGGTTATTCCGATTAGGTTACGAGAGGAAGACTTGCTTATTTAGTACCTTGTCAATGGTAACTGGGTTATTGGGGCAAGAAGACGTACACGAATGCCATCAGCCGCGACGATCAGATCGGCTGTCGTTGAAGCGCCGTTTTCAAATTGGATGATACCTGCTTCTGCATCAAGAGCAGTAGCTTTATGATTCACTTCAAGTGTACACTTTGGCCCTTCGCCGGGCTCTTCAAAGGCCGACTTGAGAAGTTCTTTGTGGATATCGATCCGATGGAAGTTGTTGTAATCCTTTTTTTGTGACTCTTTAGCCAAGCAATATCTTCAGGTATGGAAGGAAGACACACCGTCCCAAACTTCGATTTATAGTCTCCTAATCCGTACTCGCTTTGTACCTCCCCAGTAGACCAATCGTGCATAATCAATCGTTTCAAAATCACCTGAGGTTGTTAGTGTTGGTTTAACCAAGGCATAATAGACTATCGTACTGGCTTTGCGGCCTTGACGTCCACACCCCATTGTTCGAGGAACCTCGATCCGTTGGAAGCAGCGCTGAGCGAGGCTCCCACCTCGCCCGCGAAATCATATCGCTCATACACCGTCACAGAGTGTCCTTGACGCCGGAGGGCCACGGCAGCCGAAAGGCCACCAAGACCGGCGCCAATAACGGCAACGTTCAGAGGAGAGTCAGTGCGAGAGGGCATTGTCGTGCGTGTTCTTGTTGATCCGAATGATGATCCTAAGTCATACTCTCGATGGGTCTTATATCTTTGCACGACTAGTGAAGTGACGTCTACGGTCATTCATAGCAGCGGCAAAGCTTCATCCGACGTTATCGGTGCGACAGCCCGGCCGGCCTATCTATGCGACGGATGCATAACAGGCTCCACTTCCGGCTCGCTATCAGTCTGGGGAAAGTATACACCGTCAGAGGACTAGGACCAGTGTAGTTGCATTGAATTAACTCTAGCTAGAATCCCTTTAAGATCATGCCACCCTTCAGTCTAAATTGCTCAAATGCAAACGCAGTGAAAATGACCTCTACCAACGAAAAAGATATCGGAATGAGCGGCAAATTGTCCGGCGACGACTACGCCGTCGGCGATCTGCACGATGACCGGGCGCTGCTTCGGAAAGTCGATTGGCGAATCCTGCCTGTCATGTTTCTCACGTACTTCCTGCAATTTGTGGACAAAATTTCACTGAATGTAAGGAGGGCGCTACTCCTTGGCACTGGGTTGTGAAATACGCTGACTTGGTGACAGTATGCGAATGTCATGGGCCTTCAAACTGATCTGCATATGAGTGGGAATGACTTTTCATGGTTGGCAACGGCGTTCTTCCTGGCGTATGCCGTGGCCGAAATCCCCCAGGGTGTGTATAGCATTCCTCGAATCTTCCAGCCTATTATATATGCTAATATGCGCAGGTATTCTTCTACAGAAATTCCCCATCACCAAGGTCCTTGGGGTCAATGTACTCCTCTGGGGCGTGATTCTGTGTTGCTCGGCAGCTGCACAGAATTTCGCCGGCATGATAGCTTTACGTGTATTGCTCGGAATGCTGGAGGCAGTCATTGGTATGTCACAGTGTCTTCGCTTCAGAACATACCACTAACGACTAGGTCAGCACCCGCCCTCACGATGTACACGAGCATGTGGTACACTCGCGCCGAGTCCACACCGAGATATGGGTTCTGGTACTGCGGCTTAGGCATGGGCCAGATCGTCGGAGGGTTGATTTCGTTCGCTGCTCAGCACGCACCTGCGAATATGTCCTTCCATGGATGGCGTATCATGTTCGTCGTGATAGGCGTGGTTAATGTAGTCGCTTCTCTATTGGTCTTGTTTGTTCTACCAGAAAATGTCGAGAAAGCCAAGTTCCTCAGTCCCACCGAGCGCGACCGAATTACACAACGTCTTCGAGACGACCAAGCTGGAGTCGGCCAGAAAGTCTTTCGCTGGGGCTCGGTGATTGAAGCATTTGGTGATTTGCAAAGCTGGCTTCTCGTCCTACTGACCATTTTGATCACCATCCCCAGCGGTGTTATTACCACTTTCTCGTCCATTCTTATCAAAGACTTCGGATATACGTCGAAGCAGAGTGCGCTGCTCAATATGCCCTCGGGCGTAGTCAGCATTGCGGCAACGACCCTGTCTACATGGGCCATCGCTCGTGGCTTCTCGCGATGGCTGGCGATTGATGTATTGTTAATCCCGACGTTGCTGGGATCGTGTTTAATGTCGTTTCTGCCGAGGGATAACCAAGCAGGATGCTTGGTGGGCATTTACATGGTCAATACGGTATAGGATATCCTTTCTACCGACTGGGCGATACAGAGTGAAGCTAACTGAAGTAGACTGTGGCTCCATTGGCACTAATTTTCGCCTGGACCGGAGCGAACTTCAAAGGGTATACGATGAAGGTATAATCTTCCTATCCTTCCAATCACACTGAGCAATAACTGAGCGTTCCAGGTGTCCGGCAGCTCTCTTGTCTCCGCTGCATTCAGCATTGCGAATGTGATTGGTCCCCAAACCTTCCAGGCGAAGGATGCTCCTGCGTAAGCACCGCTACTAGTAGCTCTATGCACCGTCAAATCTAACGATCTCAGGTATATACCGGCCAAAATCACGATTGTAGCGGTCAACGCCGGCGCGATAGTCGTATCCACTGCCCTCCGCATTGTGTATGGGCGACGAAATGCGAGAGCCGATCGCCTGGGAACGCCGGCGAGAAGCCGCATGGAAGGGAAATTGGCGAACGGAAGGACGGCCGAAGAAGACGTCCATGACGACGTGAACTTTCGGTATGTGTATTAGGGGCTGGTTAATGTACTAGGGGTCGATCGCGCCAAGGATTCATAATGTTACTACTATCAGTATTGCAAATAGTCTGCCATCAACGAATGATATAATTAAACGCTGAAAAGCAATTCGTTTCCTACGTATCCAATCCTTCGTAGACCAGAGACTCCACCCTCAGAACTGCTCGATAAGGATAAGCAGTACGTACCCTTCCGAAAGTTATTGCGTCGGATTCATGAGACGATCGGTTTAGTTCTCCGCCGCTCTTACCCCAATTATCCGACGGACGTTGGATAGCCGACCATTTGGAGTCTCCCCCCAACTTGGCTTAGCATAAAACCCGTGCAATGCCCGACAGCTTCTCGCAGACAGCATCAGTGAACCTTTTTTTTACTCTGCAAAAAGTCATAGAGCCAAACATGTCGAAAATCCTAGTCACAGGCGCCAATGGCTTCATTGCCGCGCACTGCATCTCTCTCCTTCTTTCCACAAACCACCACGTCCGCGGCACAGTCCGCTCCGAACAAAAGGCGACCGCGACGCAAGCAGCCCTGTCTGCAGCAGGCGTGGATACAACGAACCTCGAATTGGTAGTTATTCCCGACCCGACCGATGTATCCCAATTTGCGCCCGCTGTGGCCGGCTGCAAGGGCATCTTGCATCTGGCCAGCGCGTTCACCTACGACGCCGCGCCCGGGGAATTCGAGGAGAAGCTCCTTATTCCCGCCCTCAAGGGAACAGTCGCCGTATGCGAAGCGGCTTCAAAGTATCCCGAAGTCAGAAAGGTAGTGATTATGTCGAGCTTTGCGGCGGTTTATGATGCCTCGTTGGGGCTGCAGCCCGGGAAAGTGTATACAGAGAAGGATTGGTGTCCGTTGACCTATGAAGAGGGAAAGAATGCGAGTCTCGTTGTATGTCTCCTTTTCATCTACCTTCCCCTGTCTGTTATGACTAGCTTGGACTCTTGCACAGCACTAACCAACACAGCCAATTGCCTACCGAGCATCTAAAGTGATTGCCGAGAGGGCAGCGTGGGATTACGTTCGCGACCACGAAGTCAGCTATCAGCTAGTTACCTTGTGCCCCGGAATGGTCTTCGGCAAGATGATCCATCCGATTGAGTCGTTATCGCAATTGAATGCCAGCAACCAGATCGTGTGGGATGTGTTGAAGGGCAATGGAATCCCGCCTACGAAGGCTCCTGGTAAATCCTGCTATTTCTGTCGTCCTAATAAAAAAGTAGTATATTGACGAGCAATTTCTAGTTTGGATTGACGTTGAAGATCTTGCCCGGACTAGTCTCCAGGCGCTCACCGTGGATCTACCGTCTCACCAGCGCTTCTTGGTGACGGAGGGATCGTACGACACGCAGGAGATCGCCGATATAGTCCGAAAAGCGCTGCCGGAGAGTCAGGATAGGATCGCAGAGGGGGAGCCTGGGAAACGGATTCGGGATACGCATTACTCGTGTGATTCAGGAAAGGCGCAACTGATGTTGGATGTGAGGTTTAAGCCGTTGAAGGACAGCTTGGTGGCATTAGCGAAACAGCTGTATGCGTTGGAGCAGGCCTCTTAGGCTAGGGCGTGGGATATGCGCATTTGAAGAGAAAAATACAAACAGCTCTTGTAATCAAAGCTACAAACAGAAGAAATCATCTTAGCATTCATACATAATTCACAATGTCTTCAGAGCTTTTCATGTACAGCTGTGGTAATCGGCACTGCTTTAATTCCAGAAATCCTATCTACACAAAAATTGCGGCCTCACGGTGAAAACACAACCCAGAGCAAGCATCTGCGATCTTATTAATTGTTGACCACCGATACTAAAGGGCTGTGCCTCATGGCAACGGTTAAGAATGTTTTATTCAGTGTAAGTGATATTTCAACTGCAAAAGCGAAGCCTAGCCAGTTTACACTTGGGGAGTGGGTTTGTTGGTAAGATTGGTATTCAGCCTTTTTGACCAGTCTGGTAAGCTTTAGTACTTGTCAGACGACGGCTATATTCATATACTAATCTTATAAACCACAAAGGTATTCACACAAAATTTACAGCTGAATCATGGTCGCGACGAGTCATTAGGAATACAAGAGTACTGGGCTAGAAAGGAAGGCGTCGATAGTTCAAGTATTCTTTCTATATCAGATTCTGTTGCTTTAAAAGTATAATACACCAAGGCTAATGTAAAGCAACACGAATGTGCGCAGCTGTCTTGTCTATAAACTCACTCGCCTGCCATAAGTCTGTGCCAAAGTCTCGTCAGTAATGCTCTTAAAACATGGTCAACAAAAGTGGGAATCGGCATACCTTTATCCATATGCATGAAAGGGTGTGGCACGCCTTCAAATCTCTTGAGCGTAACTTCATTACCACCCTCCACTAACTTCATTGCGTACGCCTCTCCTTCATCTCGTAGCGGATCACAGCCCGCAGTGTAAATCACCGTCTTGGGTAGGTTGGTAAAATCAGGCGCATTCATCGCATTCGCATACCAACTGATTTCATCTAATTGCTTCTTCCTCAAGGCCGCATCGCTGGAAAGGCTTTCCCATTTGAGATTATCGAACCACTTCAACCGGGCCCAGTTGAGAGTGGGCGCGTGCTCCATCTGTTGGACGGAGGGGTATGGCGACTCACTTGCGGAGGCGTACTTGGAGATATCATCAATGACAGGTGTGCCCACCGCAACGAGTTTTAGAGGGATGCTGGCATCTCTTGCAAGGTGGGCAACGATAAGGGCAATGTTTCCTCCGGCTGAGACGCCACCGAGCGAGATGCGGGTAGTGTCGATGTTGAACTTGGAGCCGCCCTGGGCATGAATGTATTGCAGGGCGGCGAAGGAGTCCTGGATGCCAATGGGGAACGGCTGCTCTGGGACCAAACGGTACCCAATATCGATTACACAAACGTCTGCCTTGACGGACAGATGCTTGCAGATATGAGCTTCAGTGTCGAGGTCGCCAAGACCCCAGCCTGCGGTCGGCATTAGTCTTCTGCTAGATCGCATCTCAAGATTGAAGACAGGGAAGGAAGAGCACAATCGAATATGAGAAAGTAAAACATACCACCGCCGTGAAAATCAATATGCACTGGCCACGGCCCCGGCGACGAGGGCTCGTATACTCGGACGGGGATCAATTCGCCCTTATATCCCGGAACGGTTGCATCATATACTTTAGCTGGCTCGGGGGCTGGACCGGTGCCATAAGAGTACAGCACGGAATATTTCGATCGCAGAATGGACAAGTCTATAGGCTTGTTTGGGGTGTTGGCGACATTTTCATTGTAGAGTTTGATAAAGACTGGGTCCAAATGAGGCAGGACGGACGGGTGGATAGGGTTCAGGGCTTCGTGTGCAGTCATTTTTGCTTCTCTGGCTGATTGTTGTCGTATGGTTGGATATAGTGTGAATATACCAATGATTTATACACGGATTCGCGGTTGAACGGTCCTCAAGACGATCGGCAGTTTCCGACGGCAACAAGTCAATGCTAATCAGGGAGGTTGAAGTCCAAAGCCACCCCCGCATCGCGTTCACTTATCTATGCGACGGTCCGATCGTCGGATAACGTTCAACTTAGCCGACCCAAAGTCCCAAGTCAAGATGATAATGATGTCAATGGCAATGATAGTCATAAAGACAACACGTTTACCATGTATTGCTCCTCAACGAAATCACAAAGACTCGCAACATCATGGATCCCGTTCTTATTGTTGGCGCCGGCATTGTCGGCTTAACCCTCGGCCAGGCTCTAAAGAAGGTTTTTGCTCACCCTACACTTTAACCTCAACATGGGGTTAGAGTAGAATCCATATTAACAGCCAATAGAAAGGTATCCCGTTTGAAATATATGAGCGAGACTCCACGCCCGATGCTCGCGGTCAAGGCTGGGCTATAACCCTCCATTGGGCGCTGGAATATCTCCAGCAGATACTTCCCGCAGACGTTTTAGCCCGAATTCAAGATGTCCAAGTCGACCCGGACGTTGCACTGAACGACAATGGGAATTTTCTGTTTATAAATCTTGCCACGGGCGAGCCGAAGTTCAAGATCCCGCCGTCTGTGCGGTGGCGCGTAAACCGGGAGAAAATGAGAAAGGCCTTGCTTCACGGAATCGAGGACCGTGTGCACTGGAATCGAAGAGTGGTGGGCGTGGATTTGGAGACTGTACCAGAAAAGGTGAATTTGGAGTTCAGTGATGGATCCTCTGTGACCGGAAGAATGGTGGTGGGAGTTGAGGGTAGTCGGTCAGCGATCAGACAAATGTTGAGACCTGATGCATACAATAACGTGCTGCTACCGATCCGATTTACAGGAGTCGCTGTGGATCTCTCCCCGGAGGATATTAAACCGCTTCGGTCTATGGATCCGCTTTTGTTTCAAGGATGTCATCCTGAGACCGGGGCATTCTTCTGGTTCTCTATGCTGGAGACTCCACTCGTGAATGGAACAGCTGGTACAGAGCGCGAACGGTATCGAGCACAGATCTGCATGTCCTGGCCGGTACATACCTCCGCTGATGAGGTAGCGGATACTGATAAGGACCGCCTGGCCAACATGAAGCGCCGGGCTGAAGGCTTTGTACCCGTTTTAAGAAATACAGTGCAAAAGATACCTGAAGGGACCCCCGTCTTGGAAATCAAATTAGCGGACTGGGAATGCCTGGACTGGGATAACAAGAATGGCCGTTTGACGCTGGCCGGGGACGCTGCGCATGCTATGACAATGTGTAAGTTGCACATAACTGTCCGGACAATGAAAGGATGCTGACGAAGACTAGATCGCGGCGAGGCTGCAAATCACGGACTTCTGGATGCATTCCATCTGGCGGATGCTATTGCTCAAATTTACTCTGGGCAGACTGACCAAAAGACTGCATTTGACGTATACGAAACAGAGATGAGAATGCGCACGAAGCGGGCAGTCCGATTAAGTCGACAAGCATGTCATGATGCACATTCTTGGGAGCAGTTAAATGAGCATTCAGCGATATTGACAAAACGATCAGTTGTCGGCGAATCGGCACGCCTAGCATGACTGTAGCGGGATTTGTAGCTTTTCATTTCTATACATTACGAATACATACCACTTTTTACTCAAGTATTAGACCTGATTATGTTTCTAGCTATCTTCTGTCTTAACCAATAAAGTGACTTCTTGAAACTCTCCAAGTCAATGACTCGTATTGAGTAAAAGCAGATATCAGGTTCATGTAGAGTCACCTGGTAGAAGCATACGACACTGCAGTATGCTCATGGAAGCTCATATTCCTGTTTATAAAGCGTAATTCTATATGGTTGGACACACCCAGCCTTATATTCATTGCGTTAATGATTCGACTGGTCCGCTAGACGTCTTCTAGTGTCTAAAACCTAGAATATAAGGCATGGTATAAGAGTATCCAATTGACGGCATTTGCACGTCACTCAAGTTGCAAGCGAGTCACGCCCTTAGTTGGACCAATATCCACCAAACTTAGGCTTTTTGCGCGACCTCAAGTGTTGGTCGCTTTTACATTCGCCCCAGCAAGCACCCACTATGTCTCTTACAAACGCTGGACTGGGAAATCTTGCAAGACTGCCACCTGAAGTGCGGCTTTGTATCTGGGACTGGCTGCTTCCAAGGCATATTATTCGCACAATAAGCGGTCCCCCAATTTTCGAGCGGAGACAAACACGTCTCGCTATTCTTCGCACCAGCAAGGAGTTGTACGCGGAAATATCACATCATTTGTACTCCCATATTAGTGTCTCGATTCGTATTAACCCACAGAAAAAACAATGGCTAGCGTTTCGCATCGATAAATTACATATATCATGGCTAATAGAAGAGAAGAAAGATGCTACTCAACGCGGGTTTGATGAGTTTCCATTCCACAGAGTGCCTATACACATCGGAATTTACCCACCGAACCCTGCGTCCCCTGGTGATTTGATACGCCTGTGGTACAATGTTCAGAATCTTGTCAATATTATCATACATACACCATCGATCAGAGGCCTGCATGTGCAGTTTTTGAACAGTAGGAAATCCAGGTGGCATCAGGGGGGACAGGGATTGAAGAGCGTCAGATATTTCCCATGGTATAATGCTGAATTCTACGATCACCAGATTATATATCTGCAATTCTGCCGACTAAAGGAAGTCAAATGCATGAAAGTATCGTACGCGACCGACTTGGATGGGGTACTACGCTGGACAATAGAGGACGGTGCAGGTGTGCATCTCTTCAAGCAAGTCTGTGAACATGACCGCCATTGCACCTGTGACGGCCCACACGTTCGGATTTCCTCTGAGTCTGATAGTGTTGACGATTTCTTCACCGGCATGAATAGATGCTTCAGAGACATGCTGTCTGGAGACATACTGCCAGGGAGGACAGCCCGGACCCTGCATCAACAAGTTATCAAAGAGATGCACCGGAAGAGAATTAAAAGATTGAAACAAAAGTTACTCGGCAAGAGGATAGAAAATTGGCTTGCTGGTACGCTAAAAGGACCTGGAATGGGTGGACATCGGGATGAACAGGTGCTAGGGAATATTGAATTAAGCAAGGAAAACTGGCAAGTGCATGGCAAGGATTCCTACGGCGCATGGAGTCAGCGAATTCCAAAATGGCCCCTTTTCAGCACTTTTCTCTTACTCATCACATCACTTGCGCTATTTGTAGTCACGCTCCCCAGTGTTAGACAGAGGACAGAGGATATTGGGTATCACCGAGTACACTGTATGCTTCTCTAAATCTAATATACACCCAGTGTCGGCTAACAAGCATGAGCTCCGTTGTGGGATGTCGTGAGATACCAGAATGTTCAATTCCACGCTCAATTTGGCAGCACGCCACTGTTCAAAGGGTCAGTACCACCAGATTTAAGCAAAACATGGGAAGATGTAGAAAGAGGTAAGTGAGTGAATTCAACACGCGCCATTCCACTCTAGCTAGACACATACTTTAGCGGATCTCATACTCATCGACGGACACGACATGGATGCTCTTGGTGAGCCGAAAGAAAATGCGACCAAGCTTGGAAACAAATACTTCACACTCATCGCGGCTTTCCACCAATTTCACTGGATCGATCTAGTGCGCGAGTTTGTCCATCGCGGTGATTACCGAGAAAAGATGGCGTTCGAGGAGTTGAGGCGGACATCACTCGGACGTGTAGGTGCGTCTATGCAAGGCTGAACAATTGTTGGCCTTAGCTGATGATATAGACTCAAACGGATCACTGAATTGATCTTATTCTCCAAGTGATTCAGCGTACTGGAGATGTGGGACTGGTTGTGTTTGATGACATGCGTCCTGGAAAACCCCTAGGCCAAATTCTCCAGCGAACACATGTGTCGAGAATTCCGACCATTATCACAGTAGGTGAAGGACCATTATTGGGAACTAGAGTGCCAGTAGTGAATTTTCTTTAATTGAGGGTAGGTCGTCTTTTTTGTGCAAGTCCACTGTGGCTGGGATAGCATAGTTCTAAGCAGCACTCTTCATGCTCGCCTTTTTGTTTTGGAATTTTATTTTATTACTTCTAGAAATACTATAAAAGTGTTGAGTTAACTTACTGAAGGTGTACACACCAAATCGTACCATTCCTCAACTCTCTCTCCCAGACTCATAATCTCCATGACTATTCCATCCACTGTAAGCTACCATGTCCTTGCTGGACAAATTCTACGACGCGAGAAGGCTGTCGAGGTGACTATCAATCTTTCTCCAGGGCCTTTGAATAATTTTACTGATATCTACAGCTCTCTAACTTAAGCCACCTCGGTTCTAGCCGAAGCAACTTCGTCTTCAAGTTGATTTTTCGGAACCTACGAGGAAGGCTTTCGCACGCTGACTTCTATAGGGGTCACCTTGGCAAATAAGCCGCATCCGATTGGTATAAACTGGTTAAATGTTGGCCGACTGGTGATCTGTGCGGTCGATTGGACCAACTTGTGGCCTTTGCGCCTGGGCCCGGCAGCTTCTGGCAGTGGCCGCGATATCCAGTGGGTCTTGCAAAATGCATGGGACGATTATCCGACCAAGGTTGGAGCGCTGTGGCCGTCAACAATTGACAGTGCAAGCGCTTTCTCTCGGGTTGATTGGGTTTCATCCAGGACCTCGCGCCGTGGTACTTGTTTGACCCGGCTGCTATCTTAGAGATCCGGACTACTGAGAAATTGAAAGACGCTCGCCAGGAAGTCGAGGTGATGCTGGGGAGGTAACATGATAGTTGGAGATCTAGTCTTTTTCTCAGGTCAAGTACGCTGCTAAGCAAACGGTGTATTTCCAGAGAGAAACAGAAACTGGATGCTTGGTACAGCATATGTATGACTAGATGGCTTCTTCTAGGATAGTCTAAGTATCCCATAGCTTGAGTAAAGAAAGTACGATAATCTTATCATTGGTGGAGATTCTGAATAAGGGCAGAGCCGACTCGTTGTCCCAAATAAATTGGATCTCCGGGATATCCGATGTGTGATAGATAACAGTATTCGTCTGAGGCCAACCTTGGCTTTGGGCCGAACTGATCGGCATTTGCGGGATACGTTGGGTATACGAACTATGAAATAGTGACTGCGAGTAAGTATCACATGAATTTCCAGTGATATGAAGAATATACATGACGCGTCTCAAGTTTTATTAAACCCGACGCCCTGAACCTAGAAGCCAACGTCTTGTGGTAGATCACCAAGTGTGGAGAGACTGTTGACATTCGACTTATGCACAACTAAGGCACCTATAAATTCATAGTGGCGGGGTAATTTATTGCATGCACTCCGCTGCCTCTCACCATAACCACATCCTAGGTCTGTCTCCATTGCCTCGTCATCCTTGCCAGCCCCAAAGCAGTTGCATTGACTATGGGAGTAATGATAAAAACATGTGAAGAAGGCCAACCGCACCCATCTAGGCCGAGTCGGGATATCTGCACGCGTATGGAGGCGGGTTTAAGCTAGAGATCTAGTTCTGTCTGCAATGTGCTCTCGCTACGATACATTGATGTTTCAGTCCATCCTTGGAGGAGGCATAGGAATTATCCTGTGGTAGAGGAGGAACTATGTATGTGTGGCAGCACAAATATGGCTCGTGAAGACTTAGCCAGCCCTTGACGGACAAGTTTCTAAATAGGCTAAATTCACCCTATAGGCTCAAAAGCTATGATGGACTACTCATACCAGTAGCTTGGCACCGACTAGCACCATGTAGCATCATATTAACATAGTATGTTAGACTATTTGTTTCGCGAGTAAGCAACACCTTCTCGTTTCACTTGAAATTACCGGTACTAATTACTTAGGAGAGCATTATAGTTAAGATCCATCGCCGCCTGTGAGGTGGCAAAAGATCCTCTAAAATTGATAGGGCTTTAGAAGCGCTTAGAGATTTCAGCCTTCAGGAACGTTGTTGAGCACAGCTCAACGGGACAGAATAGAGCACTAGCTCGGCTTTGAACGGAGTTCAACTTCGCCTCTATTGTGAGAAACGTCTGATTTCCTGATCGGGTTCTTGGCTACGATGTACCAGTCCGTGGACTTCCTCCGACTACCTACCAGGAAGTTGATTCCGATGATCTTCTGCCCTGTAAGTGCTATCCCCGTTGCGGCAGTCGACCCAGCCTTTGGAGTGGATCTTCACGCATAGAAATTCGAATTTGAAGGATGCATATCGCCACACAGCCAACTGAATCGGTCCCTTTTCGGAACGCGTGAGGATCTCGAGCGTGTCTGCCCTTGACCCCTTGCATTTTGCTCCTTACTTGAGCATTGGGAGACTTGCGTCTTCCTCGGCGATCGGCCGTGGTCGAAAATAGCAGCATCGTGCGTGCACGGGGGGTTGCGGGCCGCGGCTTAGAAACTATCTTGCGCCTCCCACTCTAGGCGATTTAGGCGCATTACACCGGGGAACACTAGCTCTGTTTTCCTCGCACTGTAGCGCAAGCACCTCGTGTTTGCTCGGGATTCCCATGGTTCACCTTCCGAGGTTATCCACTTGTTGGAAGCTTCTGATTCAGACTGACAGGAGTCCACTCTGGATCAGGTATATGATCATCATGATATCGCAGGGCTAACTTTTCTTGTCTGCCGAACTCGGCTATTCGAGTATTCATGGACGATCTGAAACATGCTGGTTGTTTCTAGGAAGGTCGAATCGCAAAATTAACCGTCTTGTTGATTGAAGTCTATTTTGTCAGTTTGTTCATTTATGCTTCTTCTTCTTCTTCTTCTTTTTGTTTCTTTCTTTCCGGCGCCCTCCGCCTGGGATCGTACGGAGTCCATGTTAGTCTTCTCACTACTTTTAGGGCTTTGAGCTTCGGAATCTCCCAAAATGGACATTTGATCGGAACATCGCCGACTAAAGAAATCCACTCCACTTTAGAATCCAGAGTCCAGATGTGTGGGAACAAAATGAAAAAAAAAAGGGGCAAAACTACTGCCGTGGCAAATTAGCGCTCGGCAAATTTAGCTTGACGTTCTCCGGTCGGCATTTTGTACTGTGCAATACACTCAAGAGGGCCCTTTGGGTGGACTTCCATTGGTCTTCTCGAATCATGCTGCGCATTGTCCTCGCAACTGAAGCGGCGCCGTCCGACTCGACTGAAGCGTCCGGGATCAATAGGCGTCCTTGGCACGGAGGAACGATTTCCGACCATTTCGGGGAGGAACCTGTAGTCCTGTAGTTCAATACTTTGAGCGAGTTTGGATACGCTCCAGCAAGGCATCACAGGTGCAACAAGAACCAACTTCGGCAGACGTATCCCCCAGAACCTTTTTTACCATACTACCGTAGATAATGAGCCAGGAATATGAAAGTCTCACCGTTGTGCTGGCGGAATCCTAGCATTGATGCTGTTGGACAGCGGAGACTGCCGATCCATGCATCCTTTTATAAAACCTTGCCCACGGAATCGCCAGCGGGCCAGCGGTTGTAATGATCGTCGATATTTAATTGCAATTCCAGCAGCTAGAGGAGTCCACTTTGCTTCAAGTGGAGCAACTTGTCTATTCCCAATCACGCCTTGAAGCAAGACGCATGCTTGAAAGTGCGTTGGATCGAGTCATGTACTCAAATGGCATTCAGAGCCTCCAATCTCCACAGTAAGAGCCGGGGAAACTTATCTGTGGCGGTTTAGCATTGTGCCTGGTGCTTCTCTTTTTCTTTTTTCTTTTTGCTTTTTTCGCTTTCCCTTTTTTCCTCTCTCTTTCATGATGGTTTTTCTTCCATCACACAACTACATCCCATATGCCGATTGACGTTGGCTTAACAGTGGACAATGGCCATATTTGCTGACGATGCGCCGCACGTGGCGGGAAGTGTGATCATGCTTACTGTGGTTGCCTTTATCACTTATGCCCTGCGAGTCTATTGCAGACTGAGCAGAAGGTCCTGGGGCGCAGAAGACTGGATCATGACCTCCGCAGTGGTAAATGCCCCCCTGAGAGCGCTTGTCGAGGAGCCCAATTGACATATTCGATTACAACAGGTACCCTTCTGTGTGCTTGCGGCAGGCTGCCTTGGAGGCGCGTTCAACGGGATCGGGGTTCATAATACTCTGTTGAATGAGCCTGAGAATAAAAAGTATCAGGCCGAAGGCCAGAAGGTTCTAGACATCCCTTGTCCTCTCGAGATACCCGGACGCTAATTGAAACTGTAGTACTTCCTGATTTTCGAAGTTGGATACGTCGCCGCTATTATTCCGATTAAGTTCAGCATCAGCTGGATGCTAATCCGAGTGGCTGAGGGGCGGAAGCTGTACATCAATATCCAGTACGGCGTTATAGCAATGTTTGCGACGATGAATATCATTGCCCTGATATTCATCCTCATCAACTGCACACCGCCTGAGTATGATCAACATAGTACCCTGTCCATGCCACAAGCCAAATTGCTAAACGAAGTTCTAGGGCTGCGTGGAATCCGAGTCTACTTGAAAAGGGAGGCTCCTGCCGACCTGCCCATGTTCTCACGGACATATACTACGCTACCACTGCTGTGAATATAGTTACGGACTGGGTTACGGCATTGATGTGGGTCCAAAGTTATGCGCCAGTCTTTGAAGAAATGGAAAGACTAACCTCGATATTAGGCCTATCCCCTTGTTGTGGAATGTCCAGCTAGACCGCAACACGAAAATATCTATCATCGGGCTGATGGGCTTGGGTATCCTGTATGTAGCCTGTTGCAGCTTTGCCGAACCAGTTGAACGAGACACTAACACACAGCAGGGCCTCTCTTTCAGCCTGTATCCGGCTCAAGTACACTGTCAACCTCACCAATCAAACCGACTTTCTCTTCGCGGTCGCCAATGTGGTTATCTGGGGTTTTGCAGAGAACGCCATCGGCATGACTGTCGGGAATATTGCTACACTCCGTCCACTGTTCCACAGTTTTTTCGAACGAACGGTGCGCAGCAAAGGATACAGCAGCCAATCGCGCCGGAATGGCCCTTCGAGATTCGCCGCCTCGTATGAATTATCTGGACACGGAAAGAGCGGCAACAACACGTTCACCACATCAGTGGTTGATAGGGGGGTTCATGGAAAGAACAGCGATAGCTATACCCAGCTGAGCGACGGGGACAGCCAGAAGCAAATTATCCAAAAGGACGACGGCCGCGGAAATACTGATATAATGGTCAGTCGGCAGGTAAACATCACGTACGAGTAGCATTGGATGTTGCGCGCACGGATCCAAAAAATGTATATAATTTAGATAATAGGCATTTCTTTTGTATTATGGGGTTCCACTTATGATTTATGACGGGCCTCCAGGTGCTAGCGGAATGCTCTGTTCACTCAAGTGTAGCTGGTGGGGTCTATACATAGAATGGGTGATCTTCTAGGGTCCACCCATCTATCGCCAGATGCAGTGTGCTGAATCAAGGCCAATGGTCACCCCCGGATGCTCCGTCATAGAGAAAGGTCTTAGTCTACAGTGCACTGATGCGGATGGGAGGGAATATCGCTATCCAAGGTAGCTAATGAGAGCCTAGCTGAGAATTCAAAATAGTCTGAGATAAGGGACACTATCATCTTGATCGATGCAAATACTTTAACCGCATACCCGCCGTGAATAATCTACTATCTTCTCACAATCTCCAGCGGAACCTGGGATGTCGCCATTCTAGATCCTCTATCTGCCGGCCAGTCATCCCATCAAGCACCCGGTCAACATCCTGTTTGTCCCGTCTCTTATTGTCCCAAACTGACCAGAACCAAAGACCGGCTGACGTTACGAGAGTTGCTGCCCCTGTGGCTAGGTTGAGGCCATTGCCGATATAATAGTTGGGGGCGTCAAATGGCAGGAAGGACCAGGTGGCGACCAAGCCGCCGATATTACCCAGCATGACCACAGTTCCAATTGCTGACGCACGAGCCGTGTCCGAGACGACGTTGGCTGCGGAATGAGCGTTGCAAAGGACTCCCACAGGGAAAGAACCAAACGCAATCAGAAAGGTGGCGCCGTAACGAACGTGAGGGTCGGCACTGGCCAGAAACATTATATACCCAGCCATCATGAGTGGGGGTGCAAGAACAAAGAAAAGAAGTCGGCGATTGAAACGCGAGCTCAGGTAGGGGATTAAGAGAGTGGAGAAAGCTCCGATGATGTAGGGCGGTACTGTGTAGAGCTGCTGGGAGATAACGCTGTGGTCTGGGTAGATCGTCTTCACAATGGTGGGCGCAAAGAAGGCTAGCCCCTGGACTGTCACATTCACAAGGAGCATGAGCCAAGCCGTCGCCAATGTGACCGGGTTGAAGATCCCGCGCATGGTCTTCTTCATGTCGAGCTTGTCCAGGACTTCGGTCACGCCTGCGTACTCTGACTCGGAGCGGATCCGCGCAACGGCCAGTTCCTTTTCCTCCTGCGTCAGCCAGCGGGCTGTTTCAGGTCGATCCGTGAGGGTCAGGAATGCAAAAATAGCAACCCCGATCGTTATGATACCCTCAATGGCGAAGATCATGCGCCACTCTTTCAAACTGCCGAAGGACGAAAGTTTCAAGATGCCCGAAGCAAGCAGACCGCCGAAGGCACCGGCTAGAGGGGCCATCACCATGTACATGGAGATCCGAAAGGCAAGTTCCCTTCTCCGATACCATCGCGACAGATAGTATGAGATGCCAGGCAGTAATCCTGCCTCAAAGGCACCCAAGAGGAAGCGCACCCCTGCAGCACTTGATAAGTTGTGTACAAATGCTGTGCACAAAGAACATATCCCAAACCCTAAGGTCAGGGCAGGAATGACCCAACCCGGACCAAGCCACTTGCAGGCCATATTGGACGGGATCTCGAAGATGATATAGGAAATATAAAACACAGAGAGCAAGGTGTTATAGTCATAGCCTGTCAACCCCAGGTCTTCTTCAAGCCCGGCCAGTTTCGCATTCCCTGTAGCATGCAAATCGTTAGCGTCACCCATCCCCATTGCGAGAGGATTTAGCTCTCCGCTTGAAAGCGATAACTAATGTAGGGTGTCTATACCAATGTTTGCTCGATCAATGAAACAAAAGAGGTACATCAGGGACGCGACGGGGACGATGTAGAGGTCGATCTTCAATCGCAGCCGGGACTCAGCAGCAGGATCCAACTCCACTGTATGTTGGACAGATCTGGAAATACAAAAGCCTGGGGTTAGCCAAGGTGTTGTCCGAAAATAAGGCATCCTGATCATACCGGTCAGTCGTACTAGGATCATACACCTCCGTGCTGCCGGTACTGTCATCCTCGGCCTTCTGGGAACCAGCCTTTTCCTCAGACATCGCGAGAAACTTCTTGGACCTAGGAATTGCTGAGCAACAAAACGAAGTCAATAAAAAAGATGGAAAAGAAATGAAAGTGGGAGACTAACAATTTAGCCTGATGGGCATGGTATTTCCGCTTTATGTAGTCATAGAGGCGTAGTCAATGCCATGTCATTCCCAAGTTCAGCTCTAGATTAGTTTAGGCGGGGAGCTGCTTCGAGTAGCCAACCATAACTGGAAAGAATTAGCCATGGCTCGCGAATTAACCAGTGAAACGATCTAGAATCCCTAGTATTCAGTGGAGGACAGCGGAAGCGCTTGGCATAGACGTCGGTGTTGGTGTGAAGGTATAAAGAAACGGGTTCGGCAACAGAGCGCGGTATATATGCCGGGATAGTGAGATGGGCATCGAGGGCCCACCAATACGAGGTCGGAGATGTCTCCATAATTGAAGTAGTCTGACACCGGATGCGGGGATTTTCTTAGCTTCCATTTAGTACCTTAATGCCCTTCGCTAAGCAAGACCTGGTTATAGCTCATGGTGCGGAGCGGACGAGGCTTCTTGGCTAGCTTAGTACTTGCTGAGGCCCGCACGAGGACAGGCGTTGCAGGACCCAATCAAGTTCAAGAGGTCATGACCTTCCTGCGATATACGCAGATCTAGTTCGCCGAGTGAATTCGAGATCTTGCAGTCATAAGTAACTAGACGTCGTTGAATGGAGGATGTGATCTAGTCCTTTCAGACTCCTCTGTTCCAAGAGCTGGTGAACAATTCTTCCCAGGTTCGTCTCATTTGCCTGTGCAAGGTTACGAACCATTTACCGACTTCGGATTCATGGGGTATAGGTCATACAACTACCTTAGTGGACAAAATATACACAGGGGTAGAAATATGAAGTCATAGGTAGTTAAAAGCCACACAAGTTTAAAAGCATGATATCCACATGTTTCTCCGAGTACGGGTCTCTTTCATCGAAGGTTCCTAAGAAGCTACACCAAAGGCTACCCGGACTTGCATGCCTTCCATATTCATTGTGGAGCGCGTGGTAGAAGAAGCCTTGCGGGGTATTCGATGAACTCTTTACCTCCAATGGCTAGTACGACTGTCCCTGCGAGAGTGGCCCATATGGTTTGTCTAGAACTTCAACAACAGTCAGAATGGCCAGGTGAGACACATCAAGAATCTCCAGCTTAGCAGGATCTTGTCGTAACCATGTGCAAGTATTGGAATAAACAGATTAAAATAGAATGCACCTATACGTTTAAGGGTAGCCACTTGGAGGGCCAGAAAGTTGAAAGGCTCCATTGCATATCAACGTATCACTCATCTGTTCAACCAGTCGGGGGCTCCTTAGAGAACATGCGAGAGGTTGAATCCTTAGATTCCAGCCCTCTAGTAGTGCCTTTCAGTATCGCCAGTCGGACGATTCACCTCTAAGTCTGCCTGGAACAATGTTCGAACTCGGCAGTCGAGGGTGCTGGTATTTGCCGTGACCCAATATGATGCGTGCACTTGCCATATCGCGATACAGGAAGCATAAGATACTGAATGTTCTTGGGTCGATATAGGCGCAGCAGCAGATGACGCATCGCTGATTCAGACACGTTTACTGAGATAATATGATGAGATATAGGACACCCTCTAACAGATCACTGCCAATCAGAGTGGAAGATGAACCGCTTTCATCCAATTAAGCGCCGGAAGTGCTGATTTCTAATGCATGGTTCCCACCCATCCGCTCTTTTATGTTTAGAACTCGGTAAATTTGCAACCGCCTATATGCCGACAACTACTTCTTTCTAGTTTATTTTAACTTTGCTACTTTTCCCCAGATTTCCCGAGGGGGTGGAGACCAGTGTCATTGGCATGGACGGGTGCTTTTGACAACGTCAACGGGGCAGCATCAGGATCCCAGCGGTGGGCCTTGTGGGGTTGTGCTGTGCGGGGTTCTCCCATTCTTTGTCTCTTGATCTCGATATCATCTCTCAAATCTTCCGTAGCTGTAGCGATATTCATCCACTGAGCTTTTGCGGGGCTACGTTGACACCAAATGTATCGGATGTTGTCCCCCCTTCACAACTGCCGACCCTGTTCGTTCCAGTTTGGCATGACATGTAACCTGCTCTCTTGGAGAGGATGAACGATACCCGATGAGAGGAGATAAATATTGGGTGCTCTTCTCATCGGCTCAATCTCTCATAACGCAGCCAGACTCATTTCATCATGACGCTTCTGGCCGAGATCTTCTCGGGCGTGACGCCTGAGCATGCGCTGTATATCTTCCCGCTGATTTCGCTGATTTATATCGGCCACTTGTATTTCCGCAACGGCCTTAGTCGCTACCCTGGCCCCTTTCTGGCCAAGTTCACCGACCTCTGGCGGTTCATTGACGTATGGGGCCGGCAGCCTCATGAGACGCATATCGCGCTACATCGCAAGCATGGCGACGTGGTACGCATCGGGCCAAACACGCTGTCCTTCAGCAACCCGGCTGCAACCAAGGTCATTTATGGGTTGAACAAAGGATTTACCAAGGTATGTGTCAGTGTCACCAGGTTTTCAGACGTTATGCGGAAAATCTGACGACACTGCAGTCCGAGTTCTACCCCGTTCAGATGACCGTCTCCAAAGGCGAGCCGTTACCGTCCTTGTTCTCAACCTTGGATGAGAAGTTCCATGCGGAGCTCCGGCGCTCGGTGAACCATGCGTTCTCGATGAGCTCACTAGTGCAGTACGAGCCCATGGTGGACGAGACCACGCTGCTCTACCTCGACCAGACCGATCGCCTGTTCGCCGCGGGTGGGAAGGTCTGCGACTTTGCACGCTGGCTGCAGTTTTTCGCATTTGACGTTATCGGCAGCATTACCTACAGCAAGCGCCATGGCTTTATCGAGAAAAATGAGGACATTGATGGTATCATCAAGTCCTCGCTCGGATTTTCAACTATGCCGGGCCAGTCGGCCAGATGCCTTGGTTGGATAAAGTATTCTGGAAGAACCCAATCTTCGATGCGATGCAAAAATGGGGGCTGCTGGATAATTCTCATCCCGTGGCCATCTTCGCACGCCAACGTATGGTAGAGCGCATGTCCTCGAAGGCTGCGATCGATCCCAACTCTCGCAATGACCTTCTTACCAAATTCATGAAAGCGGGTGAGCTGCGCCCCAACTTCATGACAGAAAAAACGCGTCCTCACCATGGCCGCCTCCATGCTTTCGCCGGGTCCGAAACGACGGCCATCAGTCTCGCAGCCGTGTTTTACTATTTACTGAAGACGCCCGAGTACATGCGACGGGTGCGGGAGGAGTTGGACGAGGCGATCCGGAATGGTACAATTGAAAACCGTCCCAGTGGCCTTGTCTCGTGGACCGAATCTCAGAAGCTTCCATTCCTCGACGCATGTATCAAAGAAGCGTTTCGTATGTTTCCCGCTGCTGGTCTTCCCCTGGAGCGTGTTACTCCTCCCTCCGGTGTAGATATCGCCGGCCAGTTTATCCCCGGAGGCACAATCGTCGGCTGTAGCCCATGGGTGCTCCATCGTCGCGAGGAAATTTTCGGATCCGATGTGGACACATTTAACCCTGATAGATGGCTGAATGCCTCAGAGGATAAGTTAAAAACTATGAACGGCATGATGCTCCAGTTTGGTGCTGGTTCGAGGACATGCATCGGGAAAAACATCTCAATTATGGAGATTTATAAACTAATTCCAAGTTTCTTGAGAAGATTCGACGTACGTATTCCTACGTGGCAGTGAACAGAATCATGCTAATATGTGAATGCACAGGTGCGACTGGCATACCCCGAGCAGGAATGGAAACTGTGGAATGCCTGGTTTGTGCGGCAGTACAATTTCAACACTGTATTTACTCCCAGGAAGATTGAGGTGCAGTAGTCACTTTACCCTAGAAGGCTATATCAATTAAAAAGCATAGATTTCTATCTCTTTAATAAAGCCGTATATTCATAGTTTGGCGCCCCTCTCCTCCAACAAGACACGATGGCCTAAGGAAGCGGTACATAACAAATTATAGCGTAATATTTCAATTAAATATGAGCGTATCGTCATTAATAAGCGCAAGGCCGCATGATACATTAGCAGCCTACTAGGTCCATGTGGACCAGAGCCCATGAATGGGCTGGCTTAATTCTCCAACCCTAGGAGAAGTATATGCGTCCTGGGCCCCGTCGGATATCATGTCGTTGGCTGTCATAACACCACCCCTATGAGGAATCCTTGTAGACAGCATCAAGCCCAACTGGATCACACCCATCTGGAACACCATCTCCATTGCTGTTATTGTGATAATACAGACCAGGGAGGTCTCCAGCGCCGTCGCAAACTAGACAAACAGAAGACGGTTCACCTAACAATTCCTCGACGCATTTCCAAGACACAGAAACTTACCTAGCCATCCTCCCCAATTTTCATTATCAGTAACCAGAGTGTCATCACTGGTCAAACTGAAGCCCGTGCTACCGGATGAAGGGCTCACACTAATGTCTACCTCACTCTGGACTTCGTCGCCAGACACGAGAGCCAACGCGTAGGGAGCTCCATTCGGCGCATTGTAGCGCACGGTCCCGTCAAGGAGGTAGAATTCGGCAGCGTCGGCGGTATCGCGAAAGACAGCCTTGCTGTTCAGTGGGTCGACATGTTGCGTTGACAGGTAGAGACCGTTGTGGCTTTCGTCGGAGGCACTTGAGCTAACCAGGTTGAAGGTCCGCGGGATAGGACTAGCGGTGGCCGTTGCAGCCAAGAAGACGACACTGGTGAAAAACTTCATTGAGGGGACTATTGGACAATTGCAAATTGCTGTGGTACGAACGGCCGGGGGGTACGACGCAGCTATTTATTTGCTGCAACGAGGATGATGATCAGTGGAGTTGATGCGACCCCTTGGCTCCAATACCGGCCACCCAGCAGGCGCAGACTTAGCAGCTGCGTTACTGGAGTGAGCAGTGCAGAGTGGCGAAGATGATCAGACCCACGGCTTCTATTACATCATGGATCCGCCGTGCAGGTGTGAATTCGCCCAGCTCTGCATGGACCATGGGAGGAATGGCTAATTATACGTCCCTCTTGGAATTTCCACATAAGGGTCTACTGTGTAAGTAGCGAAATGATTGATTCAATCGGCTTTTCATCATCCAAGGTGCGGCTGTGTGTAGAGTCCTCATAGCTTCCTAACTGATAGCTGGGCCTGCGGGACGAGCCTAAATGGTGACTTCTACGCAGTACCTAAAGTATGCGGCTTCTAATTCCGCTGACCATGAGGTAATACTGTAGATATGTTGACTTTCACACAGGAGGTCAAGCCTTTCAATTCTGTATATCCTTACAGCGCTTCCGACCCTTGCGTCGCGGCGGTCAGGAAGGATAACCCCTCTGAACTCTTTCATACCGGGAAAGAAACAGATTCTTAGTACAATTTCGCATACAGAGCTCTAGATGGTATTCTGACTGTTAACGTAGGGTGATTAACACCCTTGGCTGTGAAGAATGTTTGTCCAAAAAGGCGGCCAGTATGCCATGCACGAGCTCACCATGCTTATACTCGGTACCCGCCGGATGGAAAAAGTACAAGGCCAGTCTACAGCGTCTAAGTCTAATCGAGGATAGATTGAGTCCAGATTTGTGGTCCAGGCAGACCAACCCGCGTACAGAGACAGTTGCAACTTGTGGGGTAAATCCAACATCTCGGCAAAGATCGAATGGAATGTCCGAGCCCTGACTAAGTCCGAGGGCAAGCAAGGGATGGGCACTAAAAGTCTGCCAATTCGCTCCACTTTTCTCACGCCTAGCTTCGTTTCCTCCAGCATTGGGGATTAGCGCCTACACGGTTTAGATGGCCGTTGACGCATCATCCCTTTTGGGTGCAAAAGTGAGATGCCGATTTGCCGATAGCGTCTAATAAAACCAGTCATAACCCTCAAGGTACGAGTGGAAAAAAAAAAAAAAAAAAATGCAAGCAAAACCGAGCTGCAAAATGAGATGGGAATGACCAACTTGCCTGAAACTGACCATGCACGGCGTGCAGACGAAGAAAAGGCTGCAAATCATCGCGGCGCGGACCCAAACTTGGTCGGTTGGGAGGAAAATGACCCAGAGAACCCACATAACTTCTCGACGATATACAAATGTTGGATTACATTCCAGCTCGGTATGCTGGCCCTCAGCGCCAGTTTAGGCTCGAGTATCATCTCCCCTGCGCAGACCAAGCTGGAATCGTACCTAGGCATTAGCACTGAAGTCAGCATTCTCCCAGTGTCTCTGTACATGTAAGTCGCCGCAACCTGACCAGTGTTCCCTATCGGTCACATCACTGACAAGGAAATACAGTCTTGGTTTCGCTTTTGGGCCACTATGCTGGGCTCCTATCTCGGAAATCTGGGGACGCCGCTGGTCGATGCTCCCGGCCGTTTTCATGCTGGGCATTTTCAGTATCGGTACCGCGACAAGCAAGAATACCGCTGCCATTCTCGTCACCCGATACTTTGCAGGCGTTTTCGGCTCAGCTCCTGTCAGTAATGTATCGGCTGCCCTGGGGGACTTCTTTCATATGAAGGCGCGCGCCGTTGCCAGCACATCCTACGCCATCTGCGTTGTGGGCGGACCAACCATGGGACCGATCATTGGCGCTGCCCTGGTCAACAATCCACGCCTGGGTTGGCGCTGGACAGAGTACATTGAAGCTATCATTGTCTTTTTTGTCTTCACAGTAACCTTCTTCTGCTTACCGGAGGTGTATGGCCCCGTCCTTCTCCATAAAAAGGCGAAGCGCCTGCGCAAGGAGACCGGCAACCAAGAGCTATACCACCCACACGAGCATATGAAAATCGATGCGTATAGTATTGTCACCAAGCATTTCTCCCGCCCGCTTGTCATGCTTGTGACGGAACCAATGGTGACGGTTATTGCGCTATACGCCTCGTTCACCTATGCTCTACTCTACCTCACCCTCGAAGTGTTCCCCATTGTCTTTGCCGATATCCGCCAGTGGAAGCCAGTTGTTGCCTCATTACCCTTCATCGGCCTCTTCGTTGGCGTCTTGCTATCTGCTGCGTTCATAATTCTCGTCGGGCAGCCGTACTACATCCGAAAATGGGAAGAAGGCGGTGGGAAACCGGTCCCGGAGGCACGTCTGATGCCCATGGCGGTTGGAGGGTTTCTGTTCGCAGGAGGTCTCTTCTGGTTTGGCTGGACGGCGGCACCGTCCTATTCATGGGTGCTACCTGTCGTAGCAGCTGTGATGTTCGGGTGCGGATTCTGTATCATCTTCGGTCAATGTATCAATTTCCTGGTCGATACATACGGGCCATACGCGGCCTCAGCCACTGCGTCCAACACATTTCTGCGAAGTGTGCTTGCGGCCGCGTTCCCACTTTTCGCTAAGCAGATGTTCCATAATCTTGGGGTGGGACCAGCGATGTCGATCCTTGGGGGTATCGCAGCGGTACTGATTCCCGTTCCTTTTCTCTTCCGGATTTACGGAGTGCGGTTGAGAAAGATGTCGAGGTTTGCGCCATTTAAGGGGTAATGATTAAGGAGCTGGACAACCTAGACCCTACAAACATGGACGGCTGCCTGGGAGCGAACCCCGTAACTATGAAAATACCTGAGAAGCAGCTTCAAATATCTAATAAAGGGCTATGCCAGACACATGTGTGCCAGTACTACGCAGGCTGCTGCTTGCACTTCGAGCCAGCATGACCACTCGAGAGCGATTCTCTGTCCTCTTCCAGGCAACGGCGCAGGAGAAAGGCTACGCCAGGACAAGGTTTTAACCTTAAGCTGTGGACCTTAGGTTTGGCCGGGTTACGTGGAGCTTCTTACCGTAGAGTCTACATGCCCAGTCCACACATATTAGTTAATAATACACATATTCGATATCACAATGAATGAATATGAACTGATGATGTTCCCGAGCGGTCCTCTGCACGGGGAGTTACATCTTGGTTTCTCACATTGTATTTCGCCGACACAGCTCGGTTTATTTGTTTCTAGCCATCATCTCAGTTACCGGCGTGCCTGTCAGTTTCGGTAGGACCAGGATAGGATCCACTACCGATAATACAGATTCCTTCGCTAGCAACGAATACCAAAGAGAAATATCCAACTCTGTAAATAGAGGAGACCTATTACAGTTTTAATGTAGTTTGTAGCTCGTTAAGCAATATAAATAAGCCGAAAGCCTGCTGTGGCGCGATGTAACTCCGGACAAGGCAGGCACATCACCGTTAGTCTCATAAATATTATTCAAGGATAGATAAAAACTGATATAATGTTTATTTCAGAAGCCTACCTGGTTAAAGTAAGGGGGCCATAGGGAATCCTTCTAAGTATTCTCCATTCCAAGTAGGGTAATGTCTTCCTCTTCCCAATTGCATTGCGGCACGGATACACTAGACACTACTCATATCTAATCCTTGAAGACATCGCTATCCAGACCGTTCTCTATACTCTCCTTGTGTGACGTCCAAACAAGAATCCTAATCAATAAAACCGCGAGCCCCTGAAGGCAGGGATCCGTATGTCTCTGCATATTGTTAAATGCTCCGGAGAAGTCCTGCCAGTTGAAGGCGAGTACTGTCAGTGTGTTCGAGCGGTCAAGGCCAGACTCAACCTATGATCGGATATCAGGTACCATGGTATTCACAGTCGAATCCTGTCGCTTACGGATTCTTTGCTCTTTTTACCCTCCCTTAACAGGTGTTGTATGTATATGTATAGAGATATGAAGATGCGCCCAAATCACAATCATTTTCAGCATTGCAACCGGTTGGGCGGGGGAAACAGAACCAAGTGAGTGCAGGTCTAAGAGCTCAGTAAGCCACGGTGGCTTTATTGAAGGCAAGCGAACGAGGATCGAGTTCTGGTTTACATCTCAAAAGCTTCAATGACCTGAGCAACCCACCACCACCCCCGTTCTCCGCAAAGGGGGGACAGATTTTGGTCAAGAATGTAATTGACATTTATTCATCCACAGCCCGCGCAAACACGGCCTTTGAGTATGGCATATTTTTTTATCTCAAGTTTGAAGCAGCTAGAAATGTTAATTCCGGCTGATTGCGTATACAACCCAATACGATCTGACAAAGTTTTAGTATCTTGTCCCCTCTCGATACGCATAGAAAGAGATACTAATTATATATCTATAAAAATGTATATATTGAAGGCATCCCACCATCAGATACGGTCTCAAAGATCTTAACAGAACGTTTGAGGCTCATTTTAACTATCCAGTACAAATGTATACAGAGTATGTTGGAGCGCATAGCGAGATCGAGAATATGCGAGATGCATTCCTTCAGGTACCTCGTGTCTCGCTTACATTTTTAAGAGACGGGCCGCGAACTTAATTATTCATTCTTTTTATTACTACAAATGAAAATGTTGTTTCGAGCCAAAGCTAATTTAGCTCATCAGACAGGCTGATTCCTAGTTGGATTTTACTTGGATCTCAACCAACCACTCCAGCGGATGGCCACGAACTAAACTAGCTGAGATCCACATATCCTGATCCTCGAAATTCCCTCCCCCACCGTTGGAGTCTGGACGGACTGCGACTGCATTTTTGTAACCTGACCCGTGGTATGCTGGTGCTGATGCAACCATACGGAGCCTGTCTGACCCGGAAATTCTTAAAATGAGATGCCGGTTTGTCAAGCTCAATTGGATTCCTGTGATCTTCAAAGCACTTGGAGTACGGTAATAATGAATGTTTTGAGCCATGCTCGTCCTCGAGCCATTATTCGACACCAAGAATATGGTCAGTGGCTCAACTGGCAGCTTTTCACACTTCTGTAATATTGGCCTTCACCGAGACCGCCTTCTGCAGCTGTGCCAAGCAAGGGGGAGCCTTGCTTCAGAGCTGGACAGGTCGAACTGATCTCAACGTTACAATTGGAATATATCTGTTGGCTGAGATTTATTTAATGGTACCACTGGCCAAATCCTGACCGCGCAAAGCTGGCGTAGCGGAAAATCTCCCGCACTATTCGTAATCAATTCCGCGACACCAAAACCCTACACGAGCTCACCAACTATCGCCATCTCTGCAATCCTCCAGCGCTTTTTTTTCTCACGACGCAAAATGGAGAAGACAGGGCCGGTGGAGGCGAGCGAATGCGATGGGAAAATGGATGACAAGGTCGCATCCACAACGGTTCCAGCGCCCCGCGACAATGAAGCCCGACCGGCAGCCTTTTCATCCACCATTCAAGAGATCCTGTTCGTCGCGGTTGCGACCATGGCAATTGCCATGTCGTCCCTCCTGACTGGGACCATCACGGTGCTCACGTCCCAAGTTCAGAGGGACCTGAACATGACCACCGCGGAGCTGACGTGGCTGACCAGTGCATCCTCGTGCGTCGTCTAATGTTTACTGTCCATGCCGGTTCTGTGCTAATGGCCTATCTCCAGTCTGGCTTCCGGCTCCTTTCTCCTTTTTTTCGGCCGTTTGGCGGATTTATTTGGCCGGAAAGCGCTTTTCATCGGTGGCATGGCTTTTTTTGCCGTCTTCGCGCTGGCTGCTGGGTTTTCCAAAACGCCCATGCAAGTCGACATTCTCAACGGTGTCATGGGCCTGATGTCGGCTGCCTCTGTCCCGCCTGCGCAAGGTATGCTAGCCAACATCTATGAGAAGCCATCGAAAAGGAAGAATAGGGTCTTTGCCTGTTTCAGCGCCGGAAACCCCTTGGGATTCGTCTTCGGTAGTATATTTTCCGGGATTGCTACGCAGCTGTTCAACTGGAGAGCCAGCTTCTTCTTACTGGCCATCATTTACGTCGTCATTGTAGCGATTGCCCTGTTCACCGTCCCAGCAGATAATACGCCCACGGAAAAATTATCCGTCGAGGCCATCAAGAGGTTCGACGTCGTCGGTACTATCTTGACCGTCGCTGGTATCGGCTTGTTTTCCGCCGCGTTGAGGTTAGCCATCTATCCCAGTCGAACAAGACTCTGGCTAACACCCTCTCTTCAACAGTCTTGGCTCGGACGCTCCGCAAGGCTGGAAGACTCCGTACGTCCTCGTCTGCCTCATCCTAGGTGTCCTCCTCATTGTTGCCTTCGTCTTCTGGGAGTGCTGGTTTTCATACCCCCTCATCCCGATGTCCATCTGGCGCGATCGTGACTTCTCGCTGGTCATCGCTGTTCTTCTGCTCGGCTTTCTCGCCTTTCCAATTATGTCATTCTGGATCTCTCTCTTCATGCAAGAGATCAAACAGTACTCTGCCCTCCCCGTCGCCGTGCACATGCTTCCTATGGCTATTATGGGCATCATCGTCAACATCATCGCAGGACTGATCATGCACCGCGTGTCCAATACCCTCCTAATGCTTCTTGGTGCCACTTCGTACGTCGGATCCTTCCTCCTTATGGGTCTTCAACACTCGGACAGTAGTTACTGGGCTTTCATCTTCCCGGGTTTGCTTCTCGCGGTGATCGGCGCCGACTTCGAGTTCTGCGTGGCGAACATGTACGTCATGAGTTCTCTGCCGCCGGAACAGCAGAGTATCGCTGGTGGAATTTTCCAGACGGTGACAAAACTATGTGTGGCCATCGGTATGGGAATCAGTACCGCCATCTTTGATGCGGTTCAAGCGAGAGGGACGACCACAACCGGGTATTTCAAAAATGACCCGATCGAGCCGTATAGTGCGACATTCCTGTACTGCGCAGGCATTGCCTCCCTCGGCATTCCACTGTGTGCCTTTCTAAAAATTGGCAGACAGGGTCACGGTGGGGATGGGAAGAAGGGGACGGACGACGAGAAGGTCTGACGCTAATGCTCATCAATCCGTAAAAGTACATACATCAAGGGGCTATCCCCTGGAAGAACAAAAGACTGGGTAGTTATAGACTAAACTAGATTAGATTAATAGATTTGGACAAATGCTCGGTTGTAATAGAATAACGTTGAAGTCCAGCGTATAATCTGCATATAGTTGAGTATCACCCATAGTAGGTACAGGCACCTAATACAATAACGAGACAAACCACGTAATGAGAGAGATTTGGTGGCTTTTTTTAATTCATCTACTGCAATATTGATAAAAGATGTCAAAAGTATTTCCTAGAGAAGGTCAATTGCACGGTTTTCCCGCATTGAGCGATCTGCTGCGAGCACAATTGATAAGGATTGAATGGCATCATTCATATGTTGTGTGAGATCTCGATCCTCACGAATGGCATCCAGCAGAAACTGTTGCTCCCGGGAACATAGCTCGTAATGGTCCGGCTCACCCTCCATCGATAGGATCTGATCTCGAGCGCGCCCGTCAACCACAGTACTCATGCGTAGAGTCGATGTCTTTGTGTGGCTGTTTATATTGGCCGAGGCCCCAGCACTATCGCCGCTATCTGCCTCATCCATCACAATTGAGACTGAGCCCCGTGGGCCCATCACATCTTTCACGAAGTACGCTGTCTCCGATATCATTGGACCCCATCCGGCTTCATACCACCCAACCGATCCATTGGCAAACAGCACTTGAAGATGGCCATAGTTGACCTGTTCAGCTGACGGAAGATCATCACAGAGACGAAGGCCCATGCCACGTACTTGGACCGGCTTGCTGCCAGCAATTTGCAACATCACATCCACATAATGCACGCCACAGTCCACGATCGGATTTTTCACATCCTCGAGGAGACGTTTATGAATAGCCCACGCGTCGCCACTAGAGCGCTGATTCAGGTTCATCCGCATGACAAACGGTGGGCCGAGCTGTCGAGCGCGATGGATGAATTCGATCCAGCTGGGGTGATGCCGGAGGATATAGCCGATGACGAGTTTGCGATTTGTTTGCTGGGCCGTGGTCACCACACGTTCTGCATCTTCGACTGTTGTTGCTAGAGGCTTTTCTACAAAAACATGGGCCCCAGACTCCATCGCTGCCACGGCATAATCAGCATGCGTTGCCGTGTGCGTGTTGATCGATACAACATTAGGCTTGAGTGCGAGAGCCTCCTCGAAGCTCGATAAGAAAGGATAGTCCTTGAGCTCAGCCGGTAGGCTCTTGACCGGACTGCGATTATAGAGACCAATAATTTGAAAACCTGGGTTGCGGTGGTACGCCAGGGCATGGCTATGGCCCATCTGGCCCATGCCAACCACTACAACCGATAACCGTTGGTCTGAATATGTTGCCATTTTGGAGTTTCTCTGACTAAATATTTGTAGATCTCTTTACTGTAGAAGGAAGAAAAGCGAAAGCAGGAAGGAAGTGCAGTTGGAGAGGTGGTTGTCTTTTGGCCAAAACAGTAGGATGAGCTAACACATGTTCTAACGTAGCATTTACGATGGATGGAACGTTAAAATGCTTCTTTCATGTCACCTTACACGAACGGGATCTGTATGATGAGGAAGTGGAGTTCTGAATACTATTTTAATTGGCTTGTTTATACTCCATAGTTGGCGCCATAGTGCAATCCCATCGAACGATTTATGACTCATGGATCCTTTCAATCCCCTTGTTAAGTAGGGCCAGCATTATTACCAAGTTTAAGCCACGAGCCTTTGTCCCAGGGGCCAAATCTACTGGGCCCTACTCGTAACCTCGACTTAGCTTCACCAAAGACATGCTGATCTTGCGGTATTTGCTGGCCCCCAGCGCACCAGCGGTTCCGACCAAGCCAAGAAAATCCTTACCGCGGCTCATAAGGTGAACCGTCGTCTTCGTACAAGCCATACAAAGACAAAGACCCTTATATTTATGATACAGATACATAAGACCTCTTATCTCCACTATTTGCTGAACCAACGGGCCGTGCCGTTGCATTCCAGTTCTGTGCAATGCGAATATCGTAAGGACGTGTGGTGTCAACATTCTTGAAGATATAATGGCAGAGCCCAGAAAAGTTGAAGTTTGGATACTCATGCAGAGGCGACTGGAAAGTCAATGCAAATGGTCATGTCAGTGATGCCAACCCTTTAGTACAGTGGGTTTTCAACAAAGCATATCAGAGCTCTGAAGTCCCCAAGACAGCAAGGTCGCAACGTTCAAATAGGCGTAATGCTTGCTATATACTTTCGCTACATTGGCTGACTACGTAAATGACATACAGCCCAGCAGAACTGTAGGGTTCATAATGACTATGTGCCTTAGGATGCATCAAATCACGAATGTTTGGAATAATATAAAAGAAAAACTCTGTAGACATAGAAGATCGCCAGCGAATTGAACAGAAGTAACACACAAGCACTCGTGCACTATGTACATGCTCAGACTATCATTTTCGTGGGCTCAAGAGTCTTCTTCATTCTTCACTGCGCCATTTGCTGCTTCCCTAGTGCTGCCGTGCAATTCGTCCATGGCTTGGATTTCCCAAAGCATTTCCTCCAACGTCCCCACTTTAGCAACGTAAAAGCCTGTTCACACAGCTAAGACTCACCCCTTTCGATAAATCCAGTACATCAAAGCGGATGGTGAAAAGAACCCTACCCTCATAGATCCAGTACTGTGCAGCAGCAGCGATTATCAATATCCTGTCTCACTGCGAGCTCCTTTGGCTCCAATGTGCTTTCTAGAGCATCGACTGCATGCAGTAAAGCTCTGTCATGGGCGCTTAAAAGAGAGGAAGCTAGGAGACGCGCGGTAAAAGCTTGGTAGTTTATCCATTTCGTGGTGATGGAATCAGACAAGGACTCAATTTCAGATTCCCGAGACCATAGCGCTGTGGAATTAATGATCAATAATCGTCATACCTACTGCCAAAGGTCGTGGCTACGATACTTACAATCATGAATGTCGCGCCAACACCGTGGAAATCCAAATTCTTTCTCGCCCGGCCAGTCCTGCTCGTTGGGCTGTGATGGCTTCGGGCGAGAAAACAATGCTTCGATCAGAGCGATAATGCAATCATGTGCTTCTCCATAGTCTTCCGCTATGGAGAGGAGCATCGCCCAAACCCTGCTGCTCTGGGTGGAATGCCATTGAGGCGTGGTGGGGGCTGTTAAGCTAGAGACTGTGTCTTGTAGAGGAAGAGTGCCTTCAAGATAGGACTGTAACGTCGTGAGTTCGGTGGGGTCAAGGAAAAAGAGGTCTCGATCGTGGGAGATGCGGGTGAACCACTCTGCGTACTGGCTCGCCATGGTGGGCTCTGTCTGATGCTATTCAACGACTTTCTTCCAAGTAAATGAGCAAGAAGCGAGATGGGATACCGTCCCAAGATATAGGGCTACCCGTTAAATAATCTGGATGACAAGGCATATCCCTGGGGCTTAGATCCTAGTTGCGGGCCATGCTGACTACGTTAGGGCTATTTTGTGCTCGTATGGTTGATCACGACCAGTTTGGAACTCGCACCTTAAATATCCCCCTCTATTTACTTTGTTAACGTAATACGGCCCGATTTGCACGACACGATCTGACTGTTATCCTTGTCTTAGAAGTCATGCGTGATAGTTGTGATTGGGGGTGGTGTGTTTGGTTCTGAGTCAGATGATGTGAGACGTGCAACAATCCAGATAAACCCTACTAGGTCATTGATTTGAACTAAAATATCTTACCCTCTTTTTGAGATGCGGGGAAGAGAGGCGGAGCGTGTAGCTCCCAAACAAGCCTCGGCTTCAATGCATCGCTAGTGATCATATCTCATGCCATGGCACGATGACTTGGCTACTAGTATTCATTACACTTCTACACGCCCCTCGGCAATAGAAGAGCCCGACTTGGGTCCATTTTGACTGCAAAATCTCTGCAGCAGTTGGCCTATTCTCCGGTCTAAACGATAGCAAAGACCTCAACATCGCAAAAAGCGCATTCTTCTCATCTTCATTGACGGTCTCACAGTATTCTCGCGATTCCTGAATTTGGTCATTGAACCGGGCTGTCATGGTCTACTCGTCATGCCATCCTTTCCTTTTCCTACATGTCGGTATTGATTCTTTCTCATGGCTAGGGTTCCCCATGTCCACAGGGGGGTAACATTTAGGTCGTTATTTATGTAGCTTACTTCTAAGAAGAGTTTCACCTTAAATGGATACACATAGACACTCAGTCCATGCCAGGCAAAATCTCTACACGAAACCTTGGAGCATTTGCTAGAGTCATGATGGCAATAGCCAGTTTAATGATACGTACCTGAACATGGATTTACATGTCCGAGGAAGCGGTATGGCAACACTCAGCACAGGCCAAGGCGCAGAGGGTATGAAAGGCTTACTCTAGATCTAAACTACTATTGAGTATGGAGACTGATGGTTTTACAATGGACGTTTTCGCAAAGTGGATGGCGAAGGCCGTTTTGGGTCAATATAGCAACGTCATACCAGTATCAAGTCCCTTCATAACCGATGAAAATGGATCAGCATATGATGCAGGTTTAAGAGAGAGCTCGAGATAGCTGGTACACGAACTTGTCGGCATTGGGAAGGCAATCTGCAACAGGATATCACTTGTAGGTAGTATGCCATAGATAATCCGCGGATGGTCAGGTGCCCCGCTTCTCAACTTCTGAGTCGCTCCAGTCCATGGCGGTTCATACTACTCATGGAATATAAATCCCGACAGAACGGGCAGGGGCCCCCGCACCATGGATCTACTCCAGGATGATGAGGGATTTACGATGCCAGCGAGGGCTACAGCTGAATACGTGGTGTGAAGATCATTACCGCATATAGATACTTTTCGCCGATGGTTTCTACATTCAGCGTCCAGTCCGGCGAACATTACTCTCCTCCATAGTACCTTACTGGAAATTGATGTGTAGGTAACTCTAGCCCATGCAATGGATGGCACAGGATATGTTATAAAGATGCCCAAAATACCGAAGAATAGAGAGATGAGAGAGAAGCGCATATCCCGATGACTTGTCTCCAACATCCACGAGCCAGATACTTATTCGCCATAATCCCACCGAGATGTACAGCTTACTTCTCATCATCACTCTCCATTTCCTCCTCATCTACTATATTATCATACCGATTATCAACTACTTCCGTGACCCTAAGGGTCTCCGAAAGTACCCTAACCTGACCGTTGTGTCCGGCATCTCTGACCTCCCACTCGTTTACTACTCCCACAAAGGCATCCGCTCGCAGGTCCTCTTCGAAGCACACAAAAAGCACCCGGTCCTCCGAATTGGGCCCAATAAACTCTCCTACGCAGACCCTGTTGCCATCAAAGACATTTACGGACACGGGACGAAGTGTACCAAAGATGTCTTCTACTCAGCACTATCTGGCTCACACTACCACCTCGCAGATGTAGTGGACAAAGAAGAGCATGCTCGAAAGCGCAAAGTTCTCTCCAGCGCCTACGCCATCAAGAACCTTGAAGATTGGGAATACAAGGTGGCCGATATGACGCAACGCATCATCACAGCGTTTGATGAGAGATGCACCAGTCCATTGCCCAAAGGCCAAAATCCAGACCCCAAGGACCTTACAATCGATTATCGCATGTGGGCGAATCTGTACACCATTGCCGCCATTGCTAATATCGGACTTAGCGAGGATCTCCGATTCCTAGATCAAGGCAATGATATTATCGCGTCGGAAGCAAAGGACGGGACTGTGAAAAAGGTCCACTTTCGGGATTGTCTGTACGCCAATGCGTCGGCTACTTCGACTCTGGTGTGGGCCTATGATTGGTACGAGACGACGATCCGAGTCAGCAAACTGGTGTCCTCAACGTATCGCGAGAAATGGAAACTAGCTCGGGATTGGGACGGGATCGTGAACAACCGAGCGACAACACGGTGGAAGCGATATCAGAAAGGAGAAAAGCTCGACGACTTCTTCTCTGCGCTCATGGAAGACAGGAACGGTGCTCCGAATAATCTCGAATGGGGAGAAATCGTAGCTGAAGTGAGCATCATGATGAACGCGGGCTCTGATACCACAGGGATTTCCCTGAACAACGTGATGCTCCTTTTGTTGAAGAATCCGCATTGTCTGGAAAAGCTACGAGAGGAGATCGACGGGGTCCTGGAGGACGATGAGATTATTGCGCCTTATGGCAAAGTGAAGCATCTGCCCTATTTGCGAGCCTGTCTCGATGAAAACATGCGCCTATACCCACCGGTGTCATTCCATGTTCCGCGCCGGACACCTCAGGAAGGCACCACTATCAGGGGTGAATTCGTGGCAGGCGATACTTCCGTCGGTATATCGGCATATGTGGTTCATCGCAACGAGGACATATTTCCAGACCCAGACACATATAAGCCTGAGCGCTGGCTCGGTGAGAAGGGTCGTGATCTTCAGCCGTATTTTGTTGCTTTCAGTGCGGGCGCTAGAGGGTGCATCGGTCGTAATATTAGTTATCTGGAACAGACAGTTCTTCTAGCTTCACTTGTGCATCGCTTCGAATTCGCTTTGCCGTCGCCGTCCTGGGAGCCGGTCAGACATGAAACGACAAATTCTAACTCAGGGCCTATGCCGCTGAAGGTGTGGAGGCGAGCAAGTAGAGTATGTGAAGATAGCTAGACAATTTTTGTGTGAATAGAGCTCTAGTTCATAGACCGGGTTATGATTATCTACATATGCTGCTGGGGAAGGACTGCGTAGTTGTCTTGGGAGTCCAAGATTGAAGGCTACCAGGTCAATCGCCGTGACTACCGATATTGATTGAATTTCATTAGTGAAATTACATAAGAATAATAGGACTTGAACGAATAATCCATGATTCGGAGACTGTATCGGAAAGGATAAGTTAATAAAGGAAAAGTCAAAGTATCCGCGATATATTAATCATATTTGGTAGCTAGGCAAAGGGAACGAAACTATAGTCTGATACTGCAGGTACTCGGTAGACAATTGTGATAGATAATTTCAATAAATACACAAGTTACTACTCAATATCCAAAGAAATTGTATACCCAGGTATTGTATATGTACAATTCTGAAATTGTCTAAAGTTCACAGAGTAGCCATCGTAATATATAGGTATCATCATGCATAGAAAACAAACGTGGGACTCATTTGGCCCCAAAAGAAATTTAAACAACCGTTATAAAAAATTTTTAAAGAAGGAGGCTGATGACTGTAGCCGCGGCACAGAGAGCAAGACTAGGTTTCCATGCAGGGGCAGCATTCTCCTCATCCTTGTCCGACGAGGAGGTGCTGTTCTCTGACTGCTTGCCGTTGAGATCACCAGGACCAAACGGCTTATACCCACCGCCAATGCTGGACGATTTCTTGGTGGAGTCCTTGACACACTTGCTGTCATCTGTGTATGCTGACCATGCAGCTTCCCATGCCGTTTCAGGTTCGAGCAGCATCTTGGTGGTGTAGAAGATACGGCAGTCGGCGTCTTCATAGATGTACTGAAGGGGGGTTCCTGACTCATCACCCTTGCGAATCTGGTCTTGAACCTGAATGCGACTGCTGTAGTCACCCGCGCGAGTGAGAAGCACGTCGGGGTTGGCAAGCTTTGTAAGAGAGTCGTCGTCCAGGGCTTTAATGCCCAAGGGTGCGGTGAGGTTCATCATTGTCTGGAGGGACATGGGGATGGTGTTCAGTGGGATAACCTCTCCACCCTTGGAGCCTCCAATTGTCTGCATGGCACCCTCCTGGGGACGACCACCAACGGCAATGGCTTTGACGCCTGCAATGTTCTTCAGCTCCTCATGGAATGAAGCGCAGGAAGATCCACAAAGACCGTCAGAGAACATGACGATGTTTTCCGCCGCAAACGGAGGGTCTCCGGCGGGAGGGTTCAGGAATTTGAAGCCTGACTGATCCCGGATGCTGACTGGGTTGCTATTGGACATCTGTATCCTGTGAGCTGGGTGTGCTCGTGGTTCTAGGGATTCATAGGTTGTACTTACGTTGTACCTCATGATAGTTGTGAACTCATCACCATTATACTTGTGAGGACCGTAGAACGCATCCCATGATTTGAAGTTATCACCGTTAACATCGACAAAGTTCCAGTAGGCCCAATACCTGACGAGGCCAATATTGGCAAATCCTAGACAAGTTAGCTTTACGTTGTCTCACGGCGGATAGCTTTCCACTTACTTTCGCCAGTAGCTTGCGTGATCAGCCTCTGTACAGACTGATCCTCATAAACCGAATTGACAGCTTCGCCAATGAGCTTGTATTGCTCCTGCGCACGATATCTCTGAGCACTAAACGGCACTTCACCGGGGAAAAGCTGCATGAAGGTATCGAGGAGAAGATCGGTGTCACCTCCACCGTTCTCTCGGAGGTCAATAACGAGCTTCTTCTTGCCCGCATCTGTGCAGTTGCCCAAAAACTGCTTCACAACGTCCTGGAACTCGGTAGCAGCATCACTCCTATCAGCCGAAGAAGTGTCAAAGGTAATAATCTTGAGGACAGCGACGTCTTCGAAATCAGATCCGTTCATAAAATAGCCAGCGACCATACCGCTGCTGTGTTCAACAATTGGTCTAGGGTAGCCGTCGCTAGGGATGCTTTGCCTTTTCCAGTGGTGAGGAGTTCCCTTGTAAGGCGTTGTTGTTTTCATGGACGCGGCGGCCACTGCCTCGACGCTAGCAAAGCTGCCGGTGCAGAGTTCTTCAAAGAACGACTTTCCGCTGGTTACTGCCGTCAGGTTTTGCCGTACCTCAGCGAAGTTCCTGACGACACGAGTGGTCTCGTTTTTAAAAGTGATATTCGTCGTCGCTCCTTCATAAAAGCCCAGACCAGTGTTAACAAAACTGCCCGCCGAGGCGGAGGCTCTGCCCCTCCACATGAGGCTGTTGAACCGGGCATCAGGGTCGATGTACTGCTCCTGGGCGGCGATCTTGTTCAGATATGTTTGCGCATCTTCACCATTGATCTTCGTGATTGGCGAGATTTTAATGCGAGCGTCGGAGTCCTTCTGCACAAGATCTGCGACAGCATAGGTCTCTGGCACACTGGTTCCGTCCTCTGAGACGGTGGTCACGGGGATCACACGTCCAAAATAGAAGACCTGGAGGATATCGGGCACGTAGTTGAAATGAAAGTTCCCTGTCTTCAGGGTCAACTTGTTGATCGCGAGCTGCACGTCATATTCACTGTCGTAGGAGGAAAGGTTCTCTTTGATCTTGTCCAATTCCCCAAGCAGGTCGATGGAGCCCAGTTCCCATGTGTCGGGGGCGTTCTTCAGATAGCCAGTCTCCGAATGCCACTCCCACAGGCCTTTGAGCTGGTCAATGAGTGTCTTATCTTGCTCTACAGCCACTGGCACAGATTTCAAGCACTCATAGGCGGTCTGGGCTGGGATGACTTGACTCTCCTGGGCGAGCCGGCTAGCGCGAGCACACGGTTCCGAGGTGTCAGTGGATGTACTGCTCTGGGCAGCAGCCAGAGCGGCTGAAACCAGAGTGATGCCGAATAGACGCATGTTGCAAACCGCGCCCCAAGTCTGGTTTCTCGGAAGCTGCGGAAGAGGGGATTTGTGGGAGTTAACAACCAAAAGGCTTCTCGAACAAAGACTGATAGCGCGACAGACCGCACCATTTATAACACGAGAAGAAGTACACTACGTTCTTGGCAGCAAGGAAAAGAGAGGCGCAGCCTAATCAACTGTCCGAGGACAAGGCTGAAGAGGTGGGTCGGATGTTAACTTTGGGTCTTTGACAAGGGCTCTCCGAACGGTTTTCTTTTTTGGGAACTGGAGAACCCTAAACCGCTTGTCAAATCTCCATTTCTTCGGCTGTCTGCAGATTCGGAATACGAAGTGGGCGCTAGGGAAAATTCCCCGGTCAAATAAGCACTACTCGTAAGCAAGCTGAACCCTACACAAACAGAAAAGTGTAACCGCCCATGAGCATAATTTGAATATTTACTTTTTATTTTTTTTGTTTACATTATGATTCCTTTTGGTAACCACTTTCGTGGCTACATGGTACCGTTGGGTGTACTTGAGGGTTCTCTGGTTCCTTTGCGGCGAGGCTTACTCTTATGACCCTCGTATGAGGCTATGGTGATCGCTGACATCTCGTTCCGAAATTTCTATCGACAAGGCATTTTTCCCAAGGAAGTAAAGCGTTCCAGGGCACACCGACAGCTCACCTTCCTGAAGAAGAATAACGCAGGGTCTCAGAGACACTTTGGTCTGGAAGTCAAGGGTCTGTGGCCCCCACGGTTTAACTGGAGCAAACGCCATCATTGATCCACCCTCTGAGGCTCTCGGGCGTGAGTGGCACTGAGTGCTGCCTGCTATATCCATGGTACAAAGGCTGTGAAGTCTTGGCATCGTGCGATTCCATCTCTGCCGTAAACCCTGAACAAGAGACTTGGATTAGGGGCCGAACGATTAACTATTTTTGTTTCTCGCCCCAAAGACCGACTAGTAATAATATGAGATGTACTCCGAATTAGAGGATTCTAGAGACGGCCGTTCGCTCCGTTATTCATGAGGTAACTAGCTCTTTTGTCGTGTTGTCTCACTTGTGGACCTCTGGGGAAGAGGTCATGCAAACGAGCAGCGTTCTTGACGAACAGAGATCAGTTGATCAATTCCTATTCCATGGCTCCGCGCGTGCAGGCCCAAGCCATCGACGATCGTAGAATATGAGTTGGGGCGTGGGCGAGTGCCAAGAATGTAGCCTGGAAGAGTGGATGATGCTGCTTCTTCAGTGACAAATGGAAGCCGTAGTTCTATGGTGGGGAAGAATATCGAAACTTGGCAACGGAGACAGACTTCACTCCCCCAATTCCACCAACAGTGGATATGTCGATTTAATTTGCTGTATATGTTGCCCTGCAATTTCATGCCTGAACCCAGGTCATTCGCAGTTCTCTTTAGTCTGTTGAATCAATTTCCGCTGCTTCGGCAGTCAACCAGTGACAAGCTCTTGGCGATGCAGCCTCACACCGTAGTTTCAGTTCCCCTTTTCTTTCTTGTATCCGTGAATGTCACTAACACCCGGGGATGATCCTCAGAGGGAAATCGCGAACCCTCACCTGTTTGCAAAGGATTTAAATATCACATCACGTGCTAGGGTTCGCTCTTGTCAGCAGCACCATGATTCTGCGCTGTACGATCATTCAATGATATCGGTCGGTATGTCCGATAAGGCTCAAATGATGATCACCTTGCCGGCAATTCTACAGCGGATACAGGACAGGGAACGATACGGCTTTGCATAACTAAAAAATCAAGATGGCCTCCTCCCAAGATCCAACCAGCCTGCAGGGGCCGCAACCGTCCTTCTACAATCCTGCGTTTCTTCGCTTGCCCTTACCTCTCTAATCTCTGGTCGGCCATAATGATAGGCTATAGACACAGCTTGGCTCAGCATACTACCCGAAACATTGCATCCCGAGACTGTACACACTGTTGCGATTTGAATAATTCTTGTTTTGCAGAGAAGCAACCCAAAGGAGAATACGCTTCGATCGCCATGAACTCAGGTCAAGTCACGCGAGAGCAATGATGAACAATGAGTGACTCATGACTTTTCATGTGTCTGGACGGTTAGACGGCCGAATACGAAGTCGACTAAGTTTCCAGAGGGCCCATGGACTATAACTATGTGATGCGCAAACATACACACTGAGACAAGAACCACGCTATGATGTCCTTCCTTTACCGCTGGTTCGGGCCCCTGTACGATGCCATTCTATGTCCAGGCCTACCCTGGAGTATTCGCTGGCGCCTTGTCGCATTACAGCCAGTAGTCTTCCTTACCAATGCAATTCAATATTGGCGTGACATACGTTCGAAACATCCCAAAACCACGATCTGGATTCCCTTGAGGCGTGCTCCGGGTCACTCCGTTCGTGCTATTGTATACCAACCCCCTCGAGAAAGCGCCAAATAATAAACCGCGAGCTCTCCACCTCAACATTCACGGCGGCGGGTTCCTTGGAGGTCTCCCCGAAGGCAACACGCCGTTCTGTGATCGAGTCGCGGCAGAGACCGGGGCGGTAGTGATATCAACATCTCACCGATACTCCCCACGATATACTTTTCCCGTCGCGCACAGGGATGTCCAAGATGTAGCCGAATGGTTGATCGAAAACGCGGGGAGGCTTTGGGATGCCGATCCGAGATTGTTGAGTGTGAGCGGATTTTCAAGTGGAGGGAATCTGGCGTTGGGCGTTGCGCAATGGTTGGCCCGGTCGGAATTCAACGTGAAAGCAGCGGTGATGTTTTACCCACCCGTAGGTCCTACCTCCGTGACTACTGTGTTAGATGTTTGAGTGGTATTTATCTTGACTTATCCACAGGTTGATCTGCGGCTGTCGCCGTGGGAAAAGCCGAAGCCGGCCAAATATCCTGATACTGACCCTCTAGCTTTTGTTTTGCCCTTAATGGACGCATATGCCGGAACAGAGCGAGAAAAGTATCTGGATAGCCCAATACTGCATCCCATTCTCGCAGATATTGAGTCACTGCCACGGAATATGCTGTTTCTTTGTGCGAAGGTCGATATTCTTCACCATGAGCAAACAGTGTTTGTGAATAGACTGAAAGACGAAGCTGTGGCCCTTAATCGCGAGATCAAATACCCACAAGAAGCATCTCAACATCATCCGACCGATAGGGAAGACCGAGTATCGCTAGCGTTAGAACTTGAATCAGCTGCTCGACGTCCTTATCACATTGATGGCATGTTCTTCGACGATCAGATACATGGGTGGATTGAGGGTACGCGGCTGTCTATCTGCATGTTGTTATACACACTAACTATGGGGTAAACAGTGCCTTCAATGTTCATCGATACCAAATTGAGAGACCAGGCCTATAGTGATGCAGTGCAGTTTCTAGACAACGTCTATATTTCCCAAGGATAGGCAGGCTCCTCTGTGGAATTCGATGTATCAGATGTAAAACGGTAATCCCTCACCAAACCCTTCAGCGGCCCTTCAATCCCCCATCTTATGTACATAGCAAGTTAAGGCCTCATCACAATTACATTAATTAACAAATTTGTCGCTCAGTATCTAGTTGGCTATCCGGCGTGGTGCTATATCCCGGCGAACGATTACGGCGAACGAGGGCTACAAGACACAAGTACTGGCCACGTCAGCGACTACATTCCCACAATGCCTAGCTGCAGCTAGACTTATTGGCGAATCACTCAAAGCCCAATGAGTCGAACATAGACTGCGCAAGGCTGTAGCGCGGGGCACTAGCCTTCTCCCACACCTCGGCGCTTGCGGTCCATAAATATACTACATCGCAGCAACACCACACTCACAATCTCTCTTTCTCTCTCTGCGAACCATCAAACTCAATATGGCACAAACAACTGAGTACAAAGCCGAGTATCATCACTTTATCCCACGATTTCTCCTGCGCCAGTTCGCAGCTCTCGAGCAACCCTTACCTTCGCGTCGTCAGAGAGGAAGAAAGCCACGCAGCCAAAGACCACAGGGGCAGTTGCTCAAGGACCCGTTCGTCAACGCGATAGACTTGAAGAAGAATGCCCTGGTCCAAGTAACGGTATCACGCGAGTTTGGACTCGTGGACATGTACCGCGATCAAGGTTACCCGAACCCCAGGCATATTGAGGATAATCTCGGAAAGTTGGAAGGTCATGCAGGTAGAATTATCAAACGAGCGACAGATACATTCAGAGCTGGTCGGATACTTGAATTGACTCGTCGCGAAAGGGATACTATAAGAAAGTTCCTGTTTCTCATGAAATACCGGAACTCCACTTTCTATGCGCGATACAACCATGACAGCATCACCACCTACGATTCTAACGACAAACACCGCATGGAAAGCTACCTGCGGGAAAAGAGATTCAAATCGCCTCGTGATATCTGGTTTGCCAATCTCAAGGCATTCTTGGATCTCGAATTGATCCCGACATGCTGTGGATCAACAAGGTTCAGAAACAGGTCTTCCCGGATGATGCGGAGATGTTCATTCATCACATGCAGTTCAAATTTATGGCATTCTGCCAGCCTTTGTCAGATGAAGATGAGTTCATATTGACCCATAATGCGTATGGAGTCCATGAGGGCCCTTCGGATGTTCGAATTGACCCCGCCACTGGAAGAATAATCGAAGGAGCGTACACAGAATACCACAATTTTGCTCCGATTTCTGCAAAACTTCTCATTGTCTTGAGAAGCTCACTGCTGGTCGACCCCTCTAAGGAAGGCGCAGAGGATCTTCAGGGCATGTGGGAAACACTGCGGGAAACGGTGCGACAACAACATCTATTCCCTGATAGAGCTATCTCGCTGCTCCAATACCTGCCTATCAAGAAGTGTGGGAACTCGTACTCGACTACTATGAATGGAAAGCTCGTTCTGAAGCCGAACCGGGGCCCTCGGTCCGAAGACAGATTCTACTTTACCTGTTTCCGTATATCTTCCTACTATGTCAATCTAATCAACAGTATCTTCTTCGAGCAGGCAACTAAAGGGGACACTATAGTCTATAAATCCAGATCAGCTCTCGGGAGAACCCTCAAATCATACCTCGAAACCAGCAGGCAGGGTTTCAAATTAGTGACCGATGAGACCAGTGACCATCACCTGGCATTCCTACAGAAGTTAGAAAACATTGCAGGGCAAGTAGTTGGGAAGGTCTGCCTTAGGTACAAGGCCGTCGCACTCCCAAAGCCTCAAACCCATATGTCCCAGTGGGTTGCGGATATGGTTGGGTTGCAATTAGTTGGGTTGTCTGGCAAGTCAGATGCACCAGAAGTATACAAGCTCATGAAGCCAGGTGAGTGCCCCTTTAAATAGCGTTGCAAAGTACAGCCAATAACTTACGATCATTTGCAGATGGGGGTTTGGATACATATTTTCATGACCTCATGCAGTCGCAGCTTATGGCTTTCTTAAGGATCAAGATAGATGTGATTCTGAGCCGTTCCAGGTTAACGCAAGATGACAGGCTGGTTGTTAAGTTTCAGCTGCAGCAGCTATACATTACGCTTCCTGCACAGCGTGTCTGGCTTTACGTGAAAATTATGCGAAATCTACCGAACTTCGACAGACGAGACTTTACGAAGCAGATCCGTGAGCTAGAGATCAACGGGCCTGAGGATGATGTTGCGAAATGTGAGTATGCAACACCCAGGTTTCTATGAATGAATGTTTATTTAGCTCGATCACAGTGATTGCTCTATATCCATCGCGGACCGGTCAGCTCACAATGTTGATGTTTGGGGAAAGCCCAAATGACGGCTTCAGCCCTTATGTAACTGGTTGAGGCAGTGTTTATCCCCGGAAAGCCTCTCCCGTGGGGAGATCCATGAACCCATACATATTCATCTTGAGTGCGTCTTCCTGAACTTGCTGGGCCCATTCCCCCAGGTGCTTCATGAAGACCGCCAGGTTCTTTTCGTCACTTAGATCAATTGGCTGCTCGTCCTTGCCCACTTGCTTCATTTGTGTACCCGCGGCGGCGCTCGTCAGGCCAAAGTTCTGTTGATCGACCTTCTGCTCAATCACACCAGCCACTCGGCCTTCAAGGATATCGCGGGGAAGGCTAAATTCTTGGCAAGCAGGTCGAGCCAAACCGACACCATCCACCGTCTCCAGTGCAGCCACCATTCCCGAAGCCGTCCGGAGACCGCCGGTAACGTAGCTCTTGGTTTTGCTCAGCACAGGGGTAATCATGGATGCAAACTCCAGGAAGAACGCCTCCCGGTTCCTGGTGGAATCCCGGTCGCGCGAGAACGCAGGTGCCTCATACGTTCCACCAGAGAGTTCCACAAAATCGAACTCATTTTGTTCCAGAATCTTACACAGTTGCTGGGCTTCGGCCGGGGTGAATCCGTCGGCCTGGAACTCGACCGAGTTGATCTTAATACCCAGAATAAACCCTGACGATGACGGCAGCTCCTGTCGAATAGACCGGGCAACCTCCACAATCAGACGTGCCCGGTTCTCCAAACTTCCACCATACTCATCGGTCCTCTTGTTCGTGGTCTGCGACAGGAACTGGGCCAGCAGATACCCGTGCGCGCCATGCAGCTGGATACCATCAAATCCCGCCTTGTGGAGATAGACTGCGGCATGAGTCCATCTTTTAATGATATCCTGGATCTCGTCCTTCGAGGCCGCATGTGGCTTCGCAAACTTCATCTTGAGCGCCTCCGCCTGCAGCTGCACATCACTCGCCGAGACGGGATCGGCCTGTACCCGCTCTTCCACCTGGCGACCGGGATGACTGACCTGCGCGACGATCAAACTGCCATGTTTCTTCGACTCCGACGCCAGGCGAGAGAACGCCTCAAAACGTTCTCCATGGAAGGGGTTCTCCAGATCAATAATGGGGTTTCCCGGGGCTTCTAGGTGATCGTATGCGATCATGATATTTCCGGTGGAGAGCATGCCATAGCCACTCTCACCCCAGCGCTTGTACAGGTTGATCAACTCATTGCTGGGAATTCCACGCGCTTTCAGATCTGTCGGGGACCAAGACGATAACCGCTCCGTCATGGCACCCTTGTAGAAACGATTGGGCGCGGTTCGCTGGCTGAAGGCGAAGTGGAGCGGCTCCCCCAGCGGGGTTACATCTACCGAGTCAGAGTGGTATCTCGCCGACATCTTGTTTCTGAAGTCGTATGGCACTCTTCAGAACGGTACGGATATGAGATTAGTGCTGTAAGAGAGTCGTGAAAACGCAAAATTGCACTTAAATTGGAACGTGTTGGCGCCATTTTACCACCACCAGCTATACTAATCAAAAAAAAAATACGATTGATTTCAAAGCATGATGGGTCGCCAATGTTCCCATTCTTGGCCGGGGAACGAATTATGTTTGGCGATTCGATCCCACAATTCGACTCTTGTGCCGAAGTGCCTGCATTGGGACAACATTCATTACTAAGCGTAAGCAACCCCTTCTGCACAAGAGTTATGCAGCAAGGTGTTAGGCCTAATCCAGTCGACATTGTCTTACTAATGTCTTACTAAACCAAAAAATACAGTCACGTGAATTGTCAATATTAAGGGAGTATGTGTGAAAAGACCGTTGAATCGAGGGGTCGATTCCAAGCGTAGAAAAACTACAGACTCATCCCTGATTTCTTTAGTTCTACATAGCTGCTTAAGACCGCATTTTCTTGAATCTTGATGATGTGTATTATTGTTCGGTGGTATCTCTATTCTGTGTAGTACTAGCCCTTGGATCCAATACAAGAGCATCCCCCCTCCAAAAAGAAAGGAAAAGAAACGAAAGAAACGAGAAGAAAAAGAAAAAAATACAAAATGTAAGAACAGGAAGACAACTTACTCCTCGGCTCTAAAGGTGCAGAAGTTCAGTGTATCCATAACAACGCCCTTTTTCTCCACGGCTTTCCTTCTTCTCCCCTCAAGCTGATACCCCGCCTTCGCCAACACTTTTTGACTGGCTTCATTCCCATCATATACCTCCGCCTCCAGCCTCAAAACATGTGGGAAACTCTCAAAGACCCAAGCAGTCATTGCAGATAATGCTTCCGTAGCAATCCCCTTTCCCCAGTGGTCTTGACCCACCCAGTACCCGATCTCCATCGTCCGATAATATACATCATCTCTGGCTTTTAACCCGATGCTTCCAATGGCGATATTATCCTCCCGCCGGCTAATGACGAAGTCGAGGACCGGTGAGGCAGAGTTCGCGGTTGAAATCCAGGACTTGGCGTCTTCGATGGTGTAGGGCTCAGGAAATCGACTGCGTAGCCAACGGGCGATTTCGGGGTTGTTACCTTCTTTGGCGATGGCTTCTACGTCCCCAGCGTAGTAGGGGCGGATGAGGTGGTTAGACAGTTGGAGGATGGGGGTTGGTGCCTCCATTCTGTATTGATTGGTTTTTTTTCCCTGTATGTCTAATATGAGTGCTAGACGTGAATGTATTGCTGAGTACTTTCATCAGTAGTTATCTTTCCAGTTGGGTCAATTAGGGTTTCTGCCTACCTAAGAGGCACGCTCTAAGGCCTTGGATTTCATGACCCTTTGGTAAATTCTGCTGTCTTAGAGTGCAATATTTGGAGGTCGCATGAGCAGTGGAGAATCTTGAGCAAGAGAATGTCGTCCACCGATTGGGATCATGATGCCTGTATATATATATATATATGAGTCAGACTGACTCATTGTCTCGCAGAGAGCTCGTGATTGTTCAACTAGCCATGTTCTCCCGTGTCAGGCCTATAATCCTCACTGATATTGGGAATAGCCCCGGTGCAAGTAAGCGCTAAGAAGATATGGCGATGATGTCTCAGACCAACAAAGGTTCATTGAGTGGATTTACATTTATTCCGAGATAAAATACCTGGTGCTTCGATGTAGTACATGCTTGGATAATTACAATTCATATTGACAATGGATTTATCTGCACTAGGATCGTGTGACAATATCTAGCGAAATACGGTGGCTTTCAAATAGTGTGGTGCTTGAAGCTTTTTGTTGGATCCATTCTAGACTCGATTTGACAAGACGATCCCCACATTTCCGCAATGAGTGGAGATCTGGGGAGGGTAACAAAAAAAGACCGCACCCGAAGAATGTAATTATGTCATAGTCGATCGAGTCCAGGAGGCTAGAAGAGTTCGTTTGAAGCTTTTTTTCTTGCCAATACACAGGACCGCTGCAGCAGGCCCACCAGGGTGGTAGTGTGCGTCGCCAATGTAACTTGTCCAGTTGACGAACCGGGAATTGCTATAATTAACTGGAAGCATCGGGACGCATCATCCAGTGGTGAGAGTGGAGAGAGGACGGGGCTACCAGCGTATCACAGTCCGCATTTGGGGAGCACGGATCCAATTTTTCGGTGCATGGGTCGTTGGATAAGCAATCAGTCCCCTCCAAAGACCCCTGACTCCACGATCGACAGGGAGACAGGGTCCTCAGGGCGTTTTCCTTCAGTCCAGCTCTCTCTTTTTTTTCCATTCTGTTTGGCCCGTATGTAACCTCAACCCTAGTCAGGTGACATCCGGGCAAGAGGGAACCACGCAACAAGCGCCCCGAAGCAGAGAAAAGCCGGAGGGCAAGAAGACGAAGAAGACGGGGGAACGTTAAGACTGGTCTTGGATGACGTACCCGAGGGAATGATTGGACTCGTTTCACCAGGGCCGATCTTGCCAAGGTAGCGTGGACTGCAGTGGACTCCATCATGATAGGGACTTAGTCAGGTCAAGATGGGGCCATGACTGCGCTTGGCACGGGTCTTCTTAAATTAAGCCTTGCGGGATGCACTTTTTCCCTCTCGCAATTCTCTCCCAAGCTTTTTTCGATGTCTCCGGTCGCTGCGGTGTTGCTTCCTGACTCAATTCTCCCCCCAATATATTAATCTATCGGAGAGGATGCACTACCTCACCAGTCGACAGCTATGTGCCACTCTGTTGTTCCTCTTTCTCCACGTCCAGACCGCGTGGTCGGACTTGGGTATCGTCGTCAATAATGAGGGTATGTTTCTTTCCCCTCTTCACGGTCGCGAAATTGTCCGACATGCGCTCCAGATCGCCTAGGCCTCTAATGCGGGAATTTTAGATTCACTAAAAAAGGGCGCCCAGGAAATTATCCCGCCCATGATGGAGTTCTACAAGCAGAACCAGACGGAGGGGATTCCCGGAAAACTGACCGATACCTGGTATATCGCCGGAAGTATGTTCATGACGTTAATTCAATACTGGCAAGCATCGGGCGACGACAGCCAGAATGCGGTGGTGTCGCATGATCTCATGTTCCAGGCGGGCGAAAATTATGACTTTTTCTCTCAAAACTACAGTCAGTGGCTGGTACGTCGTCCTCGTCGTCCTCAGGGCGCCTTACTCTGCTTCGGGCGCAAAATCACTGACCGTCACGTGCGCAGGGTAACGACGATCAAATGTTCTGGGGTCTGGCCGCTATCACTGCGTCCGAGGCCGGATTCCCCGAGCGCGATGGAAAACCTTCGTGGACCTCGCTCGCGCGTGCGGTCTTCAACGAGCAGGTCGAGCGCTGGGACGGTCAAACCTGTGGGGGTGGTATGCGCTGGCAGGTCTGGCCCTATCAAGCTGGATATCAGTTAAAGAACGCCATCTCCAACGGCGGTCTGTTCGAATTAGCTGCGCGGTTGGCTCGGTTTACCAAAAACGAAACCTATACCGAATGGGCCGAGAAGATCTGGGACTGGTCGGCCAAGTCGGGGCTGATGGACGTCAATAAGTGGGTAATCTATGATTCGGTCAACAACGACGACCAGTGTAAAAGTCCCGACAATCTCCAGTGGACCTACAACTATGGGACCTATTTGTCGGGGGCGGCCTTCCTGTACAATTACGTAAGTCCTTCTTCTTGTAATACTCCCCTAATGCATGTCATCTCGCTAACGATCCATACAGACCAACGGGGATGATAAATGGCTGCAGCGGGTCAACGGTCTGCTGGGTACGACTCTCAAGGTCTTCTTCCCGGACAAGTACGGCGGCAATGTCATGTCTGAAGTCGCATGCGAGCCCATCATGTCCTGCGACCGAAACCAGATCGGTTTCAAGGGCTACCTCTCTATGTGGCTGGCTTTCACCTCCATCCTTGTGCCATCGACCAAGGATCAGATCGCCCCGAAGCTGCAAGGGTCGGTTGAAGCCATATCCAAGATGTGCAACGGCCAATCCGACGGCCAAAGCAATCTGTGCGGTCTCACCTGGGGCGCCAACAAGTTCGACGGGGTCAAGGGCCTCGAAGCCCAAATGTCGGCCCTGGGCGGTGTCACGGCCAATCTGATGCTGATGGCAACCGAATCACCCAACACGATTGATACGAACCCGGACGCGAAGGAACACAACGTGCCTTCCACGGGAGGGGATAAGAACCCCTCTAAGCCGAAGCCGATTACCACGGCGGATAAAGCGGGCGCTTATATCCTGATGGTGATGATGATTGCCGCAATAGCGGGCTCGGTCGGCTGGCTCGTCAAACCTTGAGTTCGAGCAAGTCTGGATTTGTCGGTCAAATTCGGGGTTGCAGGCTTCAGTTGATATCGTGGTTGATTGTATGTATATAATTATTTTCATTTCCATGGCGTTGCTTCGGAGAGGGTTGGGATCTGTACATGTGGGTATTGATTGCCTTGTCCCCCTTTTTTTTTCGTTTTTTCTTTTCTCTGTTCTTTAGGGGGCTGATTGCCATACTACTTATACTACACACTGGCCTCTTGGTGCCTGCGGCACGTGGAACGAACTAGATGTCGGACAGAAAGCCCAGATTCTATCTTAAATCTCTAATAACGAAGAGTTTATGAACCTGAGATATATACATATTTGATCATTACGGGTCATACTAGTGCCGTATCTCAACGGCGGAATCTATACTCCACTGCCAATCCCCCCAGCTTTTCTCCTCTTCAGATAATACTGCACCCCCAGTGCCGCCGCCAATACCCATGACGCCCCGGCCAAGACACAAATAGCCGTCAAGCCATGCAGATACCTCGGTTTATCTGATGTGCGGAAGATCTGCGATCCGGAGATACCGGCGCAGTTGGCCGCCATTACGATCAACCTGTTATAGTCATTAGCTAGTGTCAAGCGGAAGAAGAAATCCAGGCGTGGAAAGGTAAACATACGCCATGGAGACACTTCGCTCTTGGGGTGTTTTGCAATAGACGGAAAGCCAGCCGATGTTTAGGACACTGTTGGCTCTGTGAGTATTTAGGACATGGGAACGGGGAGGGGAAATCAACGCACTGCATGCTGGCATAGGATACGTTAGCCACGGCGACGACACCATACTTATGCCAACTCGACGAGGAGTAAGGCGTTGTCCGCAGACAGGCGTACGAGATTACGTTCCACGTGATGGCGAGGAGAACGAAGGGACCTCGATGTCCGGAGCGATCTCTGCTCAAACGATTAGCCCCATTTCAGAAATCCACTGATGTTTAAAGAGAGAAGCTTACGCGAAATAAGACAACCCCAGACACCAAACCATGCTGCAATAAATCGGCACCGACGCCAACGCATTGGCCCGGACGGCACTGAACCCAAACGACTTGATCATGCTCGGCGTATACTGCGTCAGACCCTGGAACCCTGACATGGCCACGAGGGTAATGAAGAAGTGCTGGATGGTGTTCGGCTGGCGCACGGTGTTCCAGATATCCTTGGCCGTGATCTTGATATGGCCACGGGCTTTGCGTGGGTCGTCAAGAAGGACTCTGTTGCGGATGATGTGGGACTCGCGTGGGGTGAAGTAGCTCCAGCGCTTGAGGCCGATCAGGGCGTACCCATTGCCTGCCTTGGGTGGGACCAGGAGAGTGAAGATGATGCCGGCGAAGATAGTTATTAGGCCTTCGACTATACGATTGTTAAAAAGGTGGTTCTGCCGAGGTTGGCCCTGATTGACGTACTGAGAAAGATCCATTGCCAGCCGGAGAGCCCGCATTTACCGTCTAGTGTCAGTAGGCCGGCGGATATAAGGCTTGAGGTCGCTGCTGCGAACATCTGTCCGAAGAAGAAGAGGGTGGTGCGGAAGCTTGTCTCGCCTTTCTTGTACCATGTAGAAAGGTAGTACAATGCGCCTACTCCATCCATTAGTGCTCTATTGCTTGTAATCAGGTCTTGGGTAAGCGTCTGTACCAGGGATGAACCCGCCCTCCAACAGTCCTAGCAACAGCCGAGTTACTAAATAAGCGGGATAGCTCTGCACAAACGCCTGAAAGGTCGCGACAAGACCCCAGGCGAACAGCTGTACCGAGAGCCATATCTGCGGGCCGATCCGCTGAAGGATGATATTCGACGGGATTTCTGTGATGACAATACCAGCCGAGAGCAATTGCGTACCGATATTAATCTGGTTGGTTGTTATCCCCAGGTCGTCTGTGATGGTGGACGTGAGCGCAGCGCTGATGTTTCCACGGTCGACCTGGAGAGCAAAAAAGGCGAGGCCAAGAATGGGAAGAAGGATAAAGTCAATTCTGCATAGAAGATCAAAGTATGGTGGTTAGTCATTTGACTATCTGCAAGTATATGCGGCTGCTCACTTTCGACGAAGCGCGCTCTCCTCCTTATCATCCCAATCTTTGATGATTTCTTCATCCGACGACTCCTGATCTGTGGAGACTTCGGCTATGATCTTTTTCTCCGATGGTAGATCATTCTCGAGTGGTGAATGTTGATCAGGTACAGGCATCATAGCAGTAAGCCGGGGAGAAGTTAGGGTAATATTGTGATTTTACTACTTCGAGAACCCCCCTGTAAGCAATTATTTCTTTCTTGATCTGATACCATTTTCATAGCAAATTTTCCGATCGGAAACATGATATTTATAATATTTCCACATTATCATGGACAGGAATATTGTGTCTGGGCTAGTTTTTATCCACGATATGCTGCGAGACTGGGGCTTGATGGCGCAATCAAGCTATCGACGCGTCCATGCCGGCCGACGTCAGTCTCTGGACAGTCTAATCCCCCTAACGCCAGGCAAGCGAACAAGTAAGTTCTGATAGTCGATATAACGGACAACTTGATTGCCGAAATTATTTCGTTATGGCGCCATCTATATTGTGATTGGACATTCTGATCAGAATAGATTAAACATGGGCATTGTGGTCCCTTCCGTCGGCAGTTAAAATCACATTATGATGACAATCGTCGCTCTAGGCGAGGGTATATCATAATGTTAGAAGCCGAAAGGAATGCAAAGCAATAATAGAAGCTATACGCAATATTTAGTTGAGATTTAGTACATTTATTAGCGTACACGTAACACGAATCAACAAAGCATGAACAGTACACAAAAGCTGCAATAGATCTGTTGCCAAAGTTATCAAACTAGTGAAGGTCACGTGTCAACTGCCCAAGAATGATCACTGATATCCTCACATGGCACACTTGATTGGTCGTGCATCACGTGATACGGTACCTTAATCGAATCTGTCAAGGTTCATGATCTTAGCCCAAGCAGCAACAAAGTCTTTCACAAACTTCTCCGTTCCATCGCTGCTACCATACACCTCGGCAATGGCACGCAGCTCGGCGTGAGATCCGAAGACCAGATCGGCCCTGGTAGCGGTCCATTTCTTAGCGCCAGTTCTACGGTCGGTGCCTTCGTAAATGTCACTGCCAGGGGCTGATGCCTTCCACGAGGTGTTCATGTCGAGGAGATTGACAAAGAAATCGTTTGTCAGATGGCCCGGCTGGGTAGTAAACACACCGTGGGCGGAACCATCGTAGTTGGCATTCAGCGCCCGCAGTCCACCAACAAGCACCGTCATTTCAGGCGCAGATAGAGTGAGCAACTGCGCCTTGTCAACCAGATAGTGCTCAGCTCGCACCCGAGCAGTAGATGAGCCATAGTTCCGGAATCCATCCGCCACAGGCTCCATCTGACTGAATGATTCGACATCCGTCTGGTCTTGCGAAGCATCCATGCGTCCCGGCGTGAAAGGCACGGTGATATGATGGCCGGCATCGCCGGCAGCTTTCTCGACAGCTGCACAGCCAGCGAGCACAATGAGATCCGCCAGGGATACTCGCTTGCCATCGTTCTGGGCGCTGTTGAATCTGTTTTGGACGTCATCCAGGGCCTCAAGGTCGCCTCAAGCCATGGCTGGTTATTGACTTCCCAGTCGCGCTGAGGGGCGAGGCGAATACGCGCACCATTGGCACCGCCACGCTTGTCACTGCCCCGGAAAGTCGATGCGGATGCCCAAGCAGTCGAGATGAACTTCGAAGGGTCGACACCCGTGGCGAGAATCTCTCTCTTGAGTGCGGCAATATCGGTGTCATTAATCACCGGATGGTTCACTGCTGGGATGGGATCCTGCCAGGACAGCTCTTCGGCGGGGACCTCAGGACCGATATAGCAAGCACGCGGTCCCATGTCCCGATGTGTCAGCTTGAACCAGGCCCGCGCGAAAGCGTCTGCAAACTGATCCGGATTCTCCAGAAAACGCGCGAGATCTTCTCGTACGCAGGATCGAATCGCAGAGACAGGTCTGTGGTGAGCATCTGTGGTCGGTGCTTCTTGGATGGATCGTATGCATCCGGGATAAAGGCATCGGCGTCTTTCGCTACCCACTGGTTCGCGCCCGCAGGACTCTTGGTCAGCACCCATTCGAAGCGGAACAGGTACTCGAGAAAGTTCAAGCTCCATCGGGTCGGAGTCTTGGTCCAGGTTACCTCCAGGCCACTGGTAATGGTATGCGCGCCTTTTCCGGAGCCGTAGCTGTTCTGCCAACCAAAGCCCTGTGCCTCTAGGCCAGCAGCCTCCGGCTCAGCACCAACGTGGTTCGAGGGAGCCGCGCCGTGTGTCTTTCCGAAAGTATGGCCACCAGCAATTAACGCAACGGTTTCCTCATCATTCATGGCCATGCGACCGAACGTCGTGCGAATGTCCCGAGCGGCAGCGACTGGGTCGGGGTTTCCATCGGGTCCTTCCGGATTCACGTATATCAAGCCCATATGAGCAGCTGCGAGCGGCTTTTCCAGATCGCGAGAATGTATATCGCGATGGGGTTCTTCATCGGCAATCACAGTCCCGTGCTTGGAAGATCCGGCAGAGCGTGGGAATACCGCACGTCATTCCCGAGCCAAGTGGTCTCACCACCCCAGTAGGCCGATTCGTCTGCTTCCCAAGTATCCTTACGGCCACCGGCAAATCCGAATGTCTGGAAACCCATCGACTCTAGGGCCACGTTGCCCGTCAAGATCATCAGGTCCGCCCAGGAGATCTTGTTGCCATACTTCTGCTTAATCGGCCACAGCAGGCGTCGAGCTTTGTCGAGACTCACGTTGTCCGGCCAGCTGTTGAGAGGCGCGAACCGTTGTTGACCTTGCCCACCACCACCACGACCATCAAAGGTGCGATAGGTACCCGCACTATGCCAGGCCATGCGGATGAAGAGGCCACCGTAATGACCAAAGTCTGCTGGCCACCAGTCCTGGGAATCGGTCATCAGATCTTGCAGGTCCTTCTTCAAGGCATAGTAATCCAGACTGTTGAAAGCCGCCGCGTAGTCAAAATCGGGATCCAGTGGGTTTGAGGCTGCTGTGTGCTGACGGAGGATGTTCAGCTTCAGCTGGTCTGGCCACCAGTCGCGGTTCCGGGTGCCACTGCCGGCCACGTTGGCTTGATTGTGGAAGGGACACTTCTCTGCCATGATGGAGGCGCAGTTGTAGCGTGTTAAGATTGAACTTGGTTGTTGTTGTATAAGAAAGAAATTGGGATGAATTCAATGGTCTCATGATATTGCCGCAGATGGAGGTGAACAACCATGGCCTTTTATATTGTTTCTTCATCCTCATGAGTATGAATCCATTAGTAATGTGCTCTAGGGACTCACCACCCAAGTGCAAAGCGGGGTAAAGGCACTAGATTGAAGTCGCCGTTCTGGCTTTCAACCCTTCCTAGCCGTAGATGACCAATTCCTCGGTACATGCTCGAGCATTCTGGCGGCCTCATTCGCTGTTCCACCCGAAGGTTCAACTGTGTTGCCAGCCAGTCTGGTGGATCAGCCCTCTCATCGTGGGTGTTGAGGATGGCTACAAACTATGAACGAATAGGGCCGCGGAGTCCCCCGATGCCAGAAATGCGACCAATAAGCTAGGGCTTGTTGACATCACCAGACACTGGATTACTCGAATAGGTGATCTGCAAGTGACTGATTGGCAGTAATCCCCACAAACGATCTAGATGGCTGAGATCAGGAATATTTGGCATCAAGTGCCGGTTTTCGGCATGGACCCTAGCGGTGGGAGGAGCTTAAGTGAACGTTAGCAAGCATCTTGGTCTCGAATCGATATTGAATAAGCAGGCCCCCATTTGCCTTCGACGCGGGTGGGGAAAGTCTAACTCGATTAGGTCAAGGGCGATATGGTCTTGGCAGCATCCAGCTCTCGAAGATGCGATCCGAGAGTCTTCTGTCTACATAGGAACTTCAGAACCAAGGCCTACCGAGGGAACACCAAGTCCAAAAACGAATCGAAATGAGTAGATCTGGAGTCTTCCGCCAATACCTCTACAGTGATTCAATATGCCTTGTTTCTGAGCTGCCATCCTCGGTAACGGTCCAGACCCTCGGTAACAGATGTGCTAGTTTACTGTCTCTTAGAATACTACCATTGCCATCATAGGTGGGGTTCAGCCGGGATGTCTAGAACACGCTCAATGAGAGGAACTAAATGGGTCGTCGTTTAGATGAGGAATCCGATTTGTAAACAACTCCCATCTCGAATGGAATGGCATGGATCCCAACGGTCTGGTGTATCATCAGGAAAACTGCTGACCTGAAGGAGCTGGATTACTAGACTAAAATCTTCGGGCACTTCGGGGCCCGAGCATTCCATGTCCCGAGAAAGTGGACTGATCGAGTTGGTATGATGCTGGCCTTGTGGTGCCTGGATCTTGTTTGGCGCGGAGTGGGTAGGTCGATATTCCACATCTGGATATGACGAATATTCAAAATCTAGAACGATTTTGGAGAATGTCCCTTAGAAATTGGAACATTAGGATTCTGCGCTTTGACTAATCCATCTACATACAGTGTAGTAGCTATGGTAATGCTTTGATGTGTCGAAATGGGTCGTTCTAGCTATGTGTTCAATGATGCATTGAAGTTGGATCTTCTCTGAACAGCACCTTCGGCACCCGCCGTTCTGATGCTATGCGGCTTTGCGATACTTGTGATCTTATTTATTGCGACTATAGCTCCCTTCGCCCCTCAAATCTACAACTCGATTATATGTCTCTCGGTTCAAAGCCCACGTATGTACCTTGCACCGCGTTCCCGCCTATCAAATCAGGACCAAGTAGGAATGTTTTCAACGGAGTTGTTAGCTCAAGAAAACGCGGATTCAAAGCCGTAACGATATTGAAGCTAAATGGGGCCACTGGATCTACTTGGAGGGGAACTCGGAGTGCTTGCAGCTGATTACAGGAATCCCTTCGATCTCTCCCAGTTTCGCACTGCATGAATGAGTCAAATTGAAAGTGGCATCTGTGATCTCTAAAGTTTCTCGACTCTGGTTATCCCTAAGCATTAATTGAAGACCCGACGCATATCGACGCCGCCTTTGCTCCCCAATCGTGTAGCGGTGACATGAACCACCCATGCAGGCCATCTTAGAAATTGAACGTTAGTTGTGCTACAAGGTTCCCCTACTCGTAGACCATAATGTGCACCGGGTTGTCCGGACTGGTCTTCACGGGAAAATCATCACTTATACTCTTGACACATGCTGCAAGCAAATCTTCTGGGTTGTTGTAAGCGAGCATCTAGCGACGCTGGCAAGAGCCTCGCTGTCATGGATGAGATCTGTTACTCGTCCTTTCTCGTACATTAGCTGTCTACTCGAAGGTAAAGGATCCCTATCAGCCATGATACTAATATTAATTCCTGACTTGGATCGGCAATTGGACTCAGCACAGTGAAGACATCTTAGATAAACGGACCATTCCTGCCCTCCGTAGAAAAAAGCCAAGAATGAACTATATAATGGATTTAGTTAAAAAGAAACCCAAATTGTGTGGTATTGCTGAAAAATATAGGTACTCAATCTGGTATTCTGATATCTAAGATACAGTGTGCCTTTTGAAGGATATTAGCCCATCCGGAAGGTAATACTGCAGTTTTATTTTTCTTTTGTTTTCTTGTTTCTTTTAGTATACCAAGGGTAGACAATGAAAGTCACCCGGATAACGTGTATGTAGCTATATTACGCTGCATTTGATACCAGGTCGTAAAACAGTAGGCGGAGCTGTCTTTCGGAACATTTCCGGGACAATAACGTATGATATATCGGGAAAGTTCCGAGCCAGCAAAATACAGTCCGCGGAGTACTCCGAACTCATTTGCCAATCCGGGACATGAGAAGCTTGATTTGTCTTCAATGGATAATATACGGAGTACAATAGCGAAACAGGATGATGCAAGGGGAAGACGTGACTATACTTATTCTCTCGGATGAGCTGTGCAAGGGACTGGAAGCGGTGATATCCATATGATCCTCGTCTCCCTTGTGTAGGGCTCGGTGAAATGGGCCGCTTCGTTGCTTATAAAGGATCAAAACTTTTGCAAACAGCCTATTACAGTATCACGGCTGTTCAAGAACCGGACTTCATTGTGATATACCCTCTCTTTTGACGATGGTTGTCTACCGGGCACTATTCTTTCTTTCTTCCTGCTTAATGGTATCTCATCCACCGTAGTGTGGGTTATCTTTTGGACTACGTAGTGGTATTAGGCGCAGTCATCGTCGTAAATACTCTCCTCCCTGCTTGACATGTCTATCTTTCAACGTAGGATCAGACAGCCGCCGCAGCAACCAGCTTATTTATCGAAGCTTCGAAGATTTTTGGGCGGTGACAATCGCAGCAAGCATTTTCAACAAGCAAATCGAAACACATTCATTCCTATGGAGTATCAGAGGCGGGAACGGCAAGTTCATTCGGGGCCACAGAAGTAAACATCGTAAAGGGTTAGACTATCTTGTCTGTGTGGCATCATGGCATGTGCGTCTGTGTAATTTTGAGAGGATGCCCAGGTGTAACTCTTGAGCTTTAATGGCGGCTATGGTGGACCAGTATCTGTCTTCTGAAAAGATTTGCTAAAAATTTACTGCAGGAGATATATTTGACTATATACTAGAAAATTTCCCTCGGCCTAGTAAGGTGTCATCGCGTATTCACACAATGTAATAGGCCAATAGTACCTTTTGTGAATGCCCTCTTCGTTTAAACGATCATTAAA